>NC_042618.1:258883105-258943549 GCF_901001135.1 Rhinatrema bivittatum
GGGGGGGGGTGGGAAGAAGAGAGCACGCCCGGTGCCGCTGACTCCAGCTGTCCTGCCGCGTTCCGCCCGGGCTGACAGCAAAGGACTCACATGCTTGAAAGCGCGGCTCTCTTAATTTTACCGGGGCAGTGCCGCCCCCAGGAAGCTGGCGCCCTAGGCGACCGCCTAGTTCGCCTAGTGCTTCCGCCGGCCCTGTTTAGGCGACCCCTGCGTTTTGGTTGTTCGACCCCCGCCGGGGTCGTGACCCACAGGTTGAGAACCGCTGCTTTAGACAGATATAAAACAAATTGCTTAGCTCAGCTATCTGACCACAGTAATACTCTTTGCAAAATTGGCCTAATAATGAAGACCTGAAGACACCAGAGGGTCTTTTATAATCTAATTCTGCACCACATTATTTAATATTATCTGGCATCTGTATGCAAGAATCTAGCCCATCATGGAGTTATGGTAACTATCATATCTATGCAAATGACACTCAATTATTTCAAGAACAAATACCTGGTAGTCAGCTTTTCAAACAGTACCATCTTGCTTAATTGTAGTAAAGAACTGGATGTGGTGCAATAAATTTGTGTTAAATGGCAACAAAACAGAAGCAATTATTCCTAGTAGATTTCCTAAAGAACATTTTCTGTCTGGATCTCACATAAGGGATGCTTAGATCAGATAACTGATAAAATAAAAAACCTAGCCATTATTATGATGGCAAATTGTTGTTTTTCCCTCAGATATGAAACTTGGCAAAAACATCATTTTATAAGTTACGTATGCTTCAGAAATTGCGACCATTTTTGCCATCATTGGATTTTCACATTGTATTGCAATCACTAATTTTATCCAGATTAGATTATTTAATTCTGTTTACACTAGACTTCCTAAGAACACATTCTGAATGTTACAACTCGTACAGAATGCTTGATTACAAGTATGCAACTCCATGACTATATTACACCAGTGTTACAGTCTTTACACTGGCTCCCAATCTCCTGGTGTATAAGATTTAAGGTGATTTTGACCATCTATAAGCCTTAGAACATAAGAAATAAGACTTTGCCATACTGGATCAAACAAAAGGTCCATCAAACTCAGTCATCTGTTTCCAACAGTGGCCAATCCAGGGCACAAATATCTGGCAGGATTCCAAGGGGTAGATGTCCATGCTGCTTAACCCAGGGATAAGCAGTAGATTTCCCCAAGTCCAACTTAATAATTGTTCAAAGACTTTTCCTTCAGAAACTTGTCCAAACCTTTTTTTAAATCTAGCTACACTAATAGCTTTCACTATATACTCTGTCAACAAATTCTAGAGATTATGTGTTGAGTAAAAAAATATTCTCCTTTTAGTTTTAAATATATCACCTAGTATCTTCAATGTGTGTTCCCTAGTCTTTGTTTCCTCATTCCACTCCACTGATTATTTTATAGACCTCTATCGTATCTCCCTTCAGCTTTCTCTTCTCCAAGCTGAAGAGTCCTAACCTCTTTAGCCTTCCCTCATAGGGAAATCACTCCACCTTTATCATTTTGGTTTTAAACTAGAACAAAAAGGGAAAGCCGACAGTCGCTCAGCAGCGCATGGTTCGGAGAGAGGTATCTTCAAAGGATACTAATGATGCATTAAAATTAGGGCATCCCGACAGTGATGCTCCAATAATTAGAAAAATAGTCCAAGTGCCTGTAACTAAAAACTCACCCTATCAATTAAAAAGCAGAATGAAAATACAAACAAAAAACAAACTTTGAAATGTTTGTATGCTAATGCCAGAAGTCTAAGAAGTAAGATGGGAGAATTAGAATGTATAGCAGTGAATGATGACATAGATTTAGGGGCGGATTTTAAAAGTCCCGCGCGCGTAAATCCTTCCAGATTTACGCTCGCAGGGCCCTTGTGCGCCTATTTTGCATAGGCCGCTGGCACGCGTAAAGCCCTGGGACGCGCGAAAGTCCCGCGGCTTTCGAAAAGGGGCGGGAGGGGGCGTGTCCAGGGGCGTTCCCAAAACGACGCAGCATTTCAGGGGCGGGCCCGAGGGTGTGGCGCCGGTCCGGGGGCGTGGTCGAGGCCTCCGGACCAGCCCCGGGCCGGTCGAGGCCTCCGGACCGGAGGATGGAGCAGGGCTCTGGCCGGCGTGCGCAAAGTTACGCCTGCTTTCAGCAGGCGTAACTTTGCCGACAAAGGTAAGGGGGGGTTTAGATAGGGCCGGGGGGGTGGGTTAGGTAGGGGAAGGGAGGGGAAGGTGGGGGAGGGCGAAGGAAAGTTCCCTCCGAGGCCGCTCCGAAATCGGAGCGCCTCGGAGGGAACGGAGGCAGGCTGCGCGGCTTGGCGCGCGTAGGCTGCCGATTTTGCGCAGCCTTGCATGCGCTGACCCGGATTTTATAAGATATGCGCGGCTATGCGCGTATCTTATAAAATCCAGCGTACTTTTGTTCGCGCCTGCTGCACGAACAAAAGTATGCGCTCGCGTATCTTTTGAAGATCTACCTCTTAATTGGCATCTCAGAGACATGGTGGAAAGAGGATAACCAATGGGACAGTGCTATACTGGGGTACAAATTATATCGCAATGACAGAGAGGAGCACCCGGGAGGGGGTGTGGCGCTTTATGTCTGGGATGACATAGAGTCCAACAGGATAAACATCCTAAATGAGACTAAATACAAAATTGAATCTTTATGGGTAGAAATCCCTTGTGTGTCGTGGAAGACTATAGTGATAGGGGTATACTACCGTCCACCTGGTCAAGATGGTGAGATGGACAGTGAAATGCTAAGAGAAATTAGGGAAGCTAACCAAATTGGTTGTGCAGTAATAATGGGAGACTTCAATTCCCCAATATTGACTGGGTAAATGTATCATCGGGACACGCTAGAGAGATAATGTTCTTGGATGGAATAAATGATAGTTTTATGGAGCAATTGGTTCAGGAACCGACGAGGGAGGGAGCAATTTTAGATCTAATTCTCAGTGGAGCACAGGACTTGGTGAGAGAGGTAACGGTGGTGGGGCCGCTTGGCAATAGTGATCATAATATGATCAAATTTGATTTAATGACTGGAAGAGGAACAGTGTGCAAATCCAAGGCTCTCACGCTAAACTTTCAAAAGGGAAACTTTGATAAAATGAGAAAAATTGTTAGAAAAAAACTGAAAGGAGCAGCTACAAAAGTAAAAAATGTCCAAGAGGTGTGGTCATTGTTAAAAAATACCATTCGAGAAGCACAGTCTAGATGTATTCCACACATTAAGAAAGGTGGAAAGAAGGCAAAACGAGTACCGGCATGGTTAAAAGGGGAGGTGAAAGAAGCTATTGTAGCCAAAAGATCTTCATTCAAAAATTGGAAGAAGGATCCAACAGAAGAAAATAGGATAAAGCATAAACATTGGCAAGTTAAATGTAAGACATTGATAAGACAGGCTAAGAGAGAATTTGAAAAGAAGTTGGCTGTAGAGACAAAAACTCACAGTAAAAACATTTTAAAATATATCCAAAGCAGAAAGCCTGTGAGGGAGTCAGTTGGACCGTTACATGATCGAGGGGTTAAAGGGGCACTTAGAGAAGATAAGGCCATCGCGGAAAGATTAAATGAATTCTTTGCTTTGGTGTTTACTGAAGAGGATGATGGGGAGGTACCCGTAATGGAGAAGGTTTTCATGGGTAATGATTCAGATGGACTGAATCAAATCACGGTGAACCTAGAAGATGTGGTAGGCCTGATTGACAAACTGAAGAGTAGTAAATCGCCTGGACCAGATGGTATACACCCCAGAGTTCTGAAGGAACTAAAAAATGAAATTTCAGACCTATTAGTAAAAATTTGTAACCTATCATTAAAATCATCCATTGTACCTGAAAACTGGAGGATAGCAAATATAACTCCAATATTTAAAAAGGGCTCCAGGGGTGATCCGGGAAACTACAGACCGGTTAGCCTGACTTCAGTGCCAGGAAATATAGTGGAAAGTGTACTAAACATCAAAATCACAGAACATATAGAAAGACATGGTTTAATGGAACAAAGTCAGCATGGCTTTACCCAGGGCAAGTCTTGCCTCACAAATCTGCTTCACTTTTTTGAAGGAGTTAATAAACACGTGGATAAAGGTGAACCAGTAGATGTAGTATACTTGGATTTTCAAAAGGCGTTTGACAAAGTTCCACATGAGAGGCTTCTAGGAAAAGTAAAAAGTCATGGGATAGGTGGCGATGTCCTTTCGTGGATTGCAAACTGGCTAAAAGACAGGAAACAGAGAGTAGGATTAAATGTTCAATTTTCTCAGTGGAAGGGAGTGGACAGTGGAGTGCTTCAGGGATCTGTATTGGGAACCTTACTTTTCAATATATTTAAATGATCTGGAAAGAAATACGACGAGTGAGATAATCAAATTTGCAGATGACACAAAATTGTTCAGAGTAGTTAAATCACAAGCAGATTGTGATAAATTGCAGGAAGACCTTGTGAGACTGGAAAATTGGGCATCCAAATGGCAGATGAAATTTAATGTGGATAAGTGCAAGGTAATGCATATAGGGAAAAATAACCCATGCTATAATTATACAATGTTGGGTTCCATATTAGGTGCTACAACCCAAGAAAGAGATCTAGGCATCATAGTGGATAACACATTGAAATCGTCGGTTCAGTGTACTGTGGCAGTCAAAAAAGCAAACAGAATGTTGGGAATTATTAGAAAGGGAATGGTGAATAAAACGGAAAATGTCATAATGTAAATTTTTGGTTGTAATGTAAACCGGATTGATAATTAACTCTGTTAATTGAACTTCGGTATAAAAAGTTGTAAATAAATAAATAATGCCTCTGTATCGCTTCATGGTGAGACTGCACCTTGAATACTGTGTACAATTCTGGTCGCCGCATCTCAAAAAGATATAATTGCGAAGGAGAAGGTACAGAGAAGGGCTACCAAAATGGTAAGGGGAATGGAACAACTCCCCTATGAGGAAAGACTAAAGAGGTTAGGACTTTTCAGCTTGGAGAAGAGACGACTGAGGGGGGATATGATAGAGGTGTTTAAAATCATGAGAGGTCTAGAATGGGTAGATGTGAATCGGTTATTTACTCTTTCGGATAATAGAAAGACTTGGGGGCACTCCATGAAGTTAGCATGGGGCACATTTAAAACTAATCGGAGAAAGTTCTTTTTTACTCAACGCACAATTAAACTCTGGAATTTGTTGCCAGAGGATGTGGTTAGTGCAGTTAGTATAGCTGTGTTTAAAAAAGGATTGGATAAGTTCTTGGAGGAGAAGTCCATTACCTGCTATTAAGTTCACCTAGAGAATAGGCATTGCCATTAGCAATGGTAACATGGAATAGACTTAGTTTTGGGTACTTGCCAGGTTCTTGTGGCCTGGATTGGCCACTGTTGGAAGCAGGATGCTGGGCTTGATGGACCCTTGGTCTGACCCAGTATGGCATTTTCTTATGTTCTTATGTTCTTAAATAGTATCACTGATCACAAGAATCTAGAGTATCTTTGACATGCTCAACGACTCAAACACCATCAGGCAAGATGGTACCTGTTTTTCAACAGGTTCGATTTCCTTCTGAAATATCGTCCAGGAGAAAAGAACCCAGGCTGATGCCTTATCATGCTCCTTTTCACCTCAGGACGTGCCAGATGAACCCCGTCATATCGATCCCGCAAGAGTGGTTCTCGCAGGCACCCCACAGTACCTGCTGGGAAGACGGTGGTGGCCAGAAGTTTAAGAAAAAGACTGTTGAAATGGGCACACGATTCTCAACTGGCAGGCCATCCTGGACAGAGTCGCACCTTAGCAATGTTGCAAAGGTACTATTGGTGGCCAACCATGAAGAAGGATGTGCAAGCGTATGTGGGTTCCTGTGCTGTCTGTGCCAAGCAAAAGCCACCACCACCACGAACCTTGGACCCATATCGCTACTGATTTTTGTGGACCTGCCATCATCCAGCGGCAACAGCACCATATGTGTTACAGTCAGCCGTTTCTCTAAAATGGCACACTTTGTACCATTACCAGGATTACCCTCTGCTACCAAATTAGCTAAACTCTTCATAAAGCACATCTTCCGTCTTCATGGGATGCCCAAACATATACTATCTGACAGAGGTGTGCAATTTACTGCAAAGGTTTGGAGAGTATTATGTCAGAAGTTTGACATCGCTTTAGATCTAACCTCTGCCTACCATTCTCACTCTAACAGTCAGATTTAGAGGATGAATAGGATGCTGAAACAATTCTTGCGATCCTATGTCAACTCTAGACAGAACCACTGGGCTGAATTACTGCCTTGGGAAGAATTTGCCATCAATTCACATCCTGCTTCTTTAACGGGGTCTTCCCCTTTCAACTTGTCTATGGGAGACAACCTTTACCTCCGCTGCCTATTCCATTGACAGTAGCCTCTCCTGCTGCCCAGGCTACCACAGCAGAATTATCCCAGCTTTGGAGACAGAGGAAGGAGCTCCTTTTTAAAGCAGGACAAAAGGCAAAGAGGACCTATGATGCCCATCATCAAAAGGCACCCCAGTTCCAGCCAGGCGACAAGGTCTGGTTAAGCACAAAATACCTCCGACTCAAGCTTCCTTCTGCAAGATTTTCTCCTCTCTTTGTGGATCTTTCTCCATCCTTCGGTGATTAGGAAATGTAACATACAGTCTCAAACTACCTCCATCAATGAAGATACATAATGCACTTCATGTGTCTCTACTAAAGCCAGTGATACTCTCTGAGTTCTCCAAAAAAGAACCAAATACACCAGCCTGGACACAGAGGATGACATTGAATATGACATAGATGACATCCTTGATGTACGTAAAAGAAGCAAGACATGGGAGTACCTCATCTCTTGGGAGAACTATTGCCCAGAGGAAAACTCCTTGGAACCACTGGCCAATATTACAGACAAGGAGATGCTACGCCAATTCCACCTGGCACACCCATGCAAGCCCAGACCACCTGGAAGAGGTCTTGGAGGGGCTCCTTTGAAGGGGGGTACTGTTGCGTCTGTCAGTCGCAGATGGGCTGTGACCACTCTGCCTTACCTCTTTTTCTCCCCTTTCCCTCTCTTTGGGCAAGATGGCTGTCTCTGGTGCCGAGTGCCGCGGGCCTCGGTGTTGTCTGACCAGCATGGGCATCCTCATCCGCCATGCTCACTCCCATGGCCTCCTAGGGCATGAGCGCGCACATCTCTGATGCTCTAATACACGTCATGGCAGGAACCTTGGGGACAGCCCCACCGCATGACGTCAGTACCTCCGGGTATAACTAGCCTACACTTCCGCTACCAATTTGAGTTAGCAAAGACTTCGCTTCGCTACTCTGCCTGCTTTAAGCTGCCAACTTAGATGCTTCCTTTCGCTAAAGGCCTCGCTCCAGCAGAAGCACTAGACACCCACTCCTCGGGGGTCTCTCGCTTCCAACTTCCCTTCGGGGTCCTCAATAACCTAGACAACAGCTCCTCCAGGGTCTGTTCTCTTACTCTTTCTAGGATATTGGACCATTGGGTACTCGCTCCTCGAGGGCCTATCTTCTTCATATCCTGCACCATGGACCTTCAGTCCCACCATTCTACCATCAGGAAGACGCCTTCTCTTTGTGAGTACCTTTACAAACCGGCATTCCATCTCCACCCACCAGCCACGGTGTTACCCGCACTGCGGGCTCCTGCCTATCGTGAACATCTGGATGAGACTATACTTCTGAGCTTGTTGAGCGTATTGGCATCTCGTGGATCAGTGCCTTACCTTCCTGCTTTACCATCTAATTACAGCAGTACAATAAAAACTCTATCCATTCTGTGTCTGCTAACTGTGTCAGCCTATCACAGTGGTTCCCCACGGGACTCCTCCCCATGGGCAGATTTCTCAGTGGAAAAGGGTAAACAGTGGAGTGCCTCAGGGATCTGTACTTGGACCGGTGCTTTTCAATATATATATAAATGATCTGGAAAGGAATACGACAAGTGAGGTTATCAAATTTGCGGATGATACAAAATTATTCAGAGTAGTTAAATCACAAGCAGACTGTGATACATTACAGGAGGACCTTGCAAGACTGGAAGATTGGGCATCCAAATGGCAGATGAAATTTAATGTGGACAAGTGCAAGGAGTTGCATATAGAGAAAAATAACCCTTGCTGTAGTTACACGATGTTAGGTTCCATATTAGGAGCTACCACCCAGGAAAAAGATCTAGGCATCATAGTGGATAATACTTTAAAATCGTCGGCTCAGTGTGCTGCAGCAGTCAAAAAAGCAAATAGAATGTTAGGAATTATTAGGAAGGGAATGGTTAATAGAACGGAAAATGTCATAATGCCTCTGTATCGCTCCATGGTGAGACCGCACCTATAATACTGTATACAATTCTGGTCGCCGCATCTCAAAAAGATATAGTTGCGATGGAGAAGGTACAGAGAAGGGCAACCAAAATGATAAAGGGGATGGAACAGCTCCCCTATGAGGAAAGGCTGAAGAGGTTAGGGCTGTTCAGCTTGGAGAAGAGACGGCTGAGGGGGGATATGATAGAGGTCTTTAAGATCATGAGAGGTCTTGAACGAGTAATAGAAGGACTAGGGGGCATTCCATGAAGTTAGCAAGAAGTAACACATTTAAGACTAATCGGAGAAAATTCTTTTTCACTCAACGCACAATAAAGCTCTGGAATTTGTTGCCAGAGGCTGGTGGTTAGTGCAGTTAGTGTAGTTGGGTTCAAAAAAGGTTTGGATAAGTTCTTGGAGGAGAAGTCCATTAATCGCTATTAATCAATTATACTTAGGGAATAGCCACTGCTATTAATTGCATCAGTAGCATGGGTTCTTCTTAGTGTTTGGGTAATTTCCAGGTTCTTGTGGCCTGGTTTTGGCCTCTGTTGGAAACATGCTGGGCTTGATGGACCCTTGGTCTGACCCAGCATGGCAATTTCTTATGTTCTTATGTTCTTATGTTCATTGCGACCAAGGGTCCACAATGCCTCAAACACAACATTCAGTTTGTCATAAGTACAACAAGCAATACTAGTAGCACTCCTGCCCTTTAACTTAAATGAGATTTTTTTGTGTAGAATGTCAGCAGTGCAAGTTAGCTTAGGTAGGAAGACATTTGGAGATAATGTGCCATCACTGTCTGTTTCTCTCCCTCTTATTTTGGAACGGGGAAAAATGTGGGAGAGCCATCTTAGGATTTATTAGCAGGGCAGCAGAAGTACAATACCCCAAACCATCAGTACACTTTTCTATGATTACTACTTCTGAGGCAATGGAGATCATTTTCAACAACTGAGTCTAAAGAAAAATCTTGTCTGGGATTCCCTGAATCAGAAATTGAAGAGCTAATAGCTGAAGAAATTTGGGAAGTTTAGTCAGTAGCATCTCAACCTCCAATGAGGTGATGGAGGGAGATAGATGATACTGACAGTGTTGAGAGCAACCCCTGGACTTTTCCTCATGATTCACCCTCAACCAATCCTCAACTCCAGTTCTAGCTAAAGCTCCCAAGGATGCAGAGAAGAGATCATGGAATACTTCCCTGGTCTGGAATCACATTAAAGTGAAGGAGGACTGTGTTCACTCAGTTTATTCATTGCAGTAAGGCCTTCAGTTGAGGGACGATACTGAGGCATCTAAAAATGCTTGTGTGCAGCATCACCTGCAGAGCAGCACCTGCTAGCATTGGCATCAGGGGAGGGTGGCAGTAATAGCCTGGGGATGTCTTTTGTCACTCAAAGCAAAAACCAGAGGAAAGGTGTTGAAAGAAGACTTCCCCCAAACTAATTCCATGGCTCTTTCGACCAGTCAGGTGGCAGATGAGCAGTCCTCTTGCATGTATCTGTAGTAGCAACCCACCATAGAGGAAATGAGGTTGTGTTCCATATCACTGTCTTAGGATAGGAGGCAGGCGGCATCAAAAGTAGTAACAAAGTGCATGAGGGAAATTATTGCACTAAATGACCAGTCCCTGCAGATAGTGCAGAACTTGAGCTCTAATTATGTCAACTCCTAATTACAAAATAGACTTCAGAACTACATTTAGTAGGCAGGTTATCACCACCCTGTACAACCAGTAGAGATGTGAATCGTGTCCTCGATCGTCTTAACGATCAATTTCATCTGGGAGGGGGAGGGAATCGTTGTTGCCGTTTGGGTGGGTAAAGTATCGTGAAAATCGTTAAAATCGTGAGCCGGCACACTAAAACCCCCTAAAACCCACCCCGACCCTTTAAATTAAATCCCCCACCCTCCCGAACCCCCCCCCAAATGCTTTAAATTACTTGGGGATCCAGCGGCGGTCCGGAACGGCGGTGGTCCGAAATGGCCTCCTGCTATTGAATCGTGTTGTCTTCAGCCGGCGCCATTTTGCAAAATGGCCGCCGCAAAATGGCGGCGGCCATAGACCAACATGATTCGACTGCAGGAGGTTGTTCCAGACCCCCGCTGGACTTTTGGCAAGTCTTGTGGGGGTCAGGAGGCCCCCCCAAGCTGGCCAAAAGTTCCTGGGGGTCCAGCGGGGGTCTGGGAGCGATTTCCTGCCGCGAATCGTTTTCCGTACGGAAAATGGCGCCGGCAGGAGATCGACTGCAGGAGGTTGTTCAGCGAGGGTTCCGGACCCCCGCTGAACGACCTCCTGCAGTCGATCTCCTGCCGGCACCATTTTCCATACGGAAAACGATTCGCGGCAGGAAATCGCTCCCAGACCCCTGCTGGACCCCCAGGAACTTTTGGCCAGCTTGGGGGGGCCTCCTGACCCCCACAAGACTTGCCAAAAGTCCAGCGGGGGTCTGAAACGACCTCCTGCAGTCGAATGTGTTGGTCTATGGCCGCCGCCATTTTGCGGCGGCCATTTTGCAAAATGGCGCCGGCTGAAGACAACACGATTCAATAGCAGGAGGCCGTTTTGGACCGCCGCTCTACCCAGGGTAATTTAAGGCATTTGGGGGGGGGGGGTTCGGGAGGGGGGGGGGTTTAATTTAAAGGGTCGGGGGGGGGGTTGAGGGGGGTTTAGTGTGCCGGTTTTCCTGCCCTCCCCTTCCCCCGATTTAGCTACAGACCGCCGCTGGACCCCAGGGTAATTTAAGGCATTTGGGGGGGGGGGTTCGGGAGGGTGGGGGATTTAATTTAAAGGATCGGGGGTGGGTTTTAGGGGGTTTTAGTGTGCCGGTTTTCCTGCCCTCCCCCTTCCCCCGATTTACGATTTTTTGACGATAAATCGGGGGAATTGGTATTGTATCGTGGCCCTAACGGTTTTGACGATTTAAAATATATCGGACGATATTTTAAATCGTCAAAAAACGATTCACATCCCTAACAACCAGTGCCATAGTTGCATGCTGGTGCAGCTGGCTAAGGCAGAAGAGAGGAGCATGCATTTTAGCAGGAAAATCTGGACCAGCATGAATGCTATGCATGCCTACCATTTTTGAAAGCACATTAGTGGGACCCGGCCAAGGTAGGGTCAGGCAGTAGCTCTAGAAGGGTCTGAGCATTAGGGTGCAGGTATACTATGCTGCATACCTAGGTGATGGATAGCCCTCATGCCACATGCAATATTCTATCAGCCATAATAAAGATGCTGTCAGGTTGGCAGCTAAATCAGAGAAACAGGAGTCTTTATTCAGGTTTCTTTGTGATAGACAATGGGAAAATGATAAAGGAATGGAAGGTGTGGGCTGTTTCAGGATCTATTGCTTTGCACACTTGCTGCAACGGGCAGTGAGGGATACAATGGAACTGGGGCCCAGTACCATGGGAATCCAGTCTTGAAAGACTTGATAAAGAGGAGCAGGAAAACAGTGAGGCATGTCCATCAAAGCATGAAGATGTGTTGTGTGTGTTGGGGGGGGGGGGGGCAACACAAAAGGGAAGAAGCAGGAAGAATTTGGGATAGCTCATATACATCTGATTCAAGATGTTGGCATCTGCTGGAATTCCACATATCTGATACTGCAGAGGTTAGTGGAGCAGCTAACACCCTTCATGATCTGTCTCTGGAATCAGAGATAGGTATGGATTTCCCCATGGGGCATCATGATTGGATAGTGATGAAGCAATTGATACAAATCCTGAAGCCCTTTAAGGATGCCATGAAGGATCTAAGTCCCAGAATTGTTACCATGGGTGGGGCAATCCCTATAGTAAATATTCTGATCAAAATTTTGAGGATTTCTGTGAACAAGAGGGAATAGAAGCAGAGGTGTTGCAGTTTGGGAACTTTTTGCTGCAGTGTGTGCAAGTGAGACTGAAACCTCTGACACAAAAAATGCATACATATTTGACACATTTTGTGACCCATAGGTGAAAGGGGATCTCGCTCTCCAGTCCCAGCATCTCACATACATGGAGATACTGGCAGCGTAGGGTGCATGGACAGGAAGTGCCAGAGGCAATTGGGGATGTTGACACAAGAAAGAGTTGCCACCCAGAGAATAGTGCAAGCATGAGCAGTACCCTGTCAAATATGATCACCTCCCTCACTTCAATATACCAAATCCACATTGCCCTTACAAAACAACTACTACCCTAACAGAAAGGCATGGGGTAACCTGCACAAAGTGGCAGGTACTACTCTAAACAAAAAGCTTGCTGGGCAGATTGGATGGACCATTGGGTCTTTTCTGCCGTCATTTACTATGTTACTTATCTCTCCTGACATGGGACCATAGCTAAAGCAGCTGGCAAAAGAGCCTCTCACCCTACCCCAGCAAAATAAATCCCAAGCATGATTCTGTGACATGCTATTAACAGAATCCCTCAAGGACATGGACACCGATTTGTTGACATATTGGGCAGCACAGGTCTGCAGTCTGGCCAGACAGCCAAGTGGCGTAGCATTATCTTTCCGGTTCACCATCCAGCATGCCCAGGTGAACATGCCTTCTTAATGGCAAGTGACATTATGAGCCCTCATCATTCAAAGCTAGTGCTAGACTTAATGAAAAAGTTGGTCTTTTTGAAAATCAATCGCGTTGCTTGATTTTCCAGAATTTTCCATGCAAATCAGAAGATGACTGAAAAACACTATGCCTATGCCATAGATGTGCACCTTTGTGGCCTTGCTGCCGTTATGCCTAATTGCCATGCCCCTGATGCTACACCTTGTGGACTTTTAGGCCTTATTGTTGTTTGCTGTTTTGATCCCAGTCTAGCTTTTCCACCCTTCTTCTGTTCCTAGTTATAATGGGGTGTTTTGTCCCCCAAAATAAAATGTAAATAAAAAAAAGAAAAGAAAAAAAATACAAGTTTCTCCTCCCATCCCTTTAGGAGTCCCTCAAGGATCCTCCTTGTCTCCAACTTTATTTAACATTTACCTGCTCCCCCTTTGTCACTTATTATCTAAGCTGAATCTAACCCATTACCTATACACGGATGATGTCCAAATACTTATTCCAATTACCAAATCTCTGCAAGAAACTCTTGTATTTCCTGTTCTCTGTAAGACTCAAGTCAGTCATTTCAATAGTTGTATGTAAACCGAAGTGCTTAGTGATTTTGTCTCTAGAACCTCGGTATATAAAAAAATGTTAAATAAATAAATAAATAAATAAATAAATCCCATCTCTTCTGGTTCTCTACCTTATTCTTTTTTGTATATCTCTAGAATCCCAGTCTAGTTCTCCCACCCTGCTTTGCTCTTGTTTATGGGGTGTTTTGCCCATCCAAAAAGAAAAAAAATACAAATTTCTTCTTCCAACCTATCTTTTTCTTGATTCTAACACACAGTAACACCACTATAAACACTTGTGGAAAGCAGTATATAAACTTTTAAATAAAATAAATAATAAAATAAATCATGGCAGACAAAGACCTTAGTGGTCCAACCAGTCTGCCCAGCAAGTTTATTTTAATTTACTTTTTGTATAATTTTTATTCCTTAGGGTAGTAATTGCCACTCTGTGTAGGTTACCCAATTAACATGGGTTTTCCTTAATTTCTATACATTAACTACTAGTGATCCCTTGTGTTTATCTCATGCCACTCTCCAATCTTCAGGAAAAAAAAAAGATCCCAGAAATAGTAATAATGAGTCATATCACTGGGAGCTCAATTAGAATCTGGAATGATTGTTCATGTTTGTGAATATATTGTTTTTTTATTTGTATGTTACTCTTGTTTGAGCCTTTTATGTATATGTTGATTGTACCCTGCCCTGAACCTGGGAAAGATGTGGTTATCTTTTAAAATAAATAAATACATGTTATCAGAAAGACATAGAGAGGATATGTCCTCCTATTCTGACTAGGTGAAAAAGTACAGGAATAAATATAGCACAGAAAATAAGCAAAGAAATTCAGCAGGAATTTCAACTATGAATTTTATGTATGAGCAAAATGCCCAGTAATATCAGACTCACAGGGGAAAAGCATAGGAATCATAAATAAGAAGAAAGATGTGTACATAATATATGTGTGATATTCATCAGGGATTCTGTAGCTCTAAAATCATAGCAGAGATCTGATACTAAAAGCAGACAATATACATATACAGATTATAGCAAAATCTTCAGTCAAAAGGAAGAAATGCAGGCACAAACGAAAACATGCACAGGAGAGATCTTTACATATTCTGAATGTGGGAAAGGTTTCAGTAGGAAGAGAGAACTAATAACAACACCAGAAAATCATCAAACGGAAGAGACTATGAGCCTTATTTTCTAAGGACTTATCGCACGCGATACAGCCGTATCGCGCGCGATAAGCTCGCAAACTGCGCTAACAGCGCGCACCGTGATATTATCGCGGTGAGCAAAAATGAATAAAACCAATCCCCACACACCTACAAAGCTATTCCTACCCAACTAAAAAGGCTTGTTCTTAGTAGGTTCTATCTTCCCAACACCATCTACACATTCCCAGTGTATGGGGCAATCTCACTCCATGGCTGAGCAGGCCCAACACAGACGCCCGGACATTGGTCGACGTCGCCGCAGGTACAGGCAGTGAATCTATCTTCCACGAACCTCATTGCTGGGTATGCCAGAGGACGTTTGTGATCACCAGGTATCGCCTCAGCTCTCGTGCCATCCTGCAAATATATGAAGACATATGAAGTGCCCTTGAGCCTCGAACCCGAAAGAGCCATGCTGTCCCCGGTCTCACCAAACTCTTGGCCGCCCTGCACTTCATAGCAAGTGGCTCCTTCCAATCCACAGTAGCTGTTGTGGGTCGGATGTCACAGAGCACCTTTTCACGGTGTTCTGGACCAGGTCACTGAAGCAATTATAGCCCACATGCCTCGATACATAGGTTTTCCGCGCAACATACAGGACCTGATGGACCTCAAGTGTGGTTTCTATGCCATTGCCTGTTTTCCGAATGTCATTGGAGCTATTGACTGCACTCATTTGGCTATCATTCCACCCCGTCAGATGGAGGCAGCCTACCGCAGCAGAAAGCAGTTCCACTCCCTCAACGTGCAAGTGATATGTGATGCTGGAATGTGGATTCTTTCGGTGATGTTCAGGTTTCCGGGATCAGCACACGATTCCTTCATACACAGGCAATCATCTCTGTTTCGCAAATTCGAAGCTGGCCTGTATGGTGATGGTTGGCTTGTAGGTAAGAAATACTTTTCCATACATCGACCATATTTGCAATGTTTATCTCTGTAATGGCACACAAATGTGATGTATACGCCTGTCCGGATGGAGTGATATGTCCCCATCACAACAGGCCTCAGTGGCTCATAGTGTAACCTTAAATGGTGGAATGGCTCTTGCACCCAACCAATTGCTATGGGCTGCCAAGCACCAGGTACACACCAGCCCCAGTATGGCCTGTATGTGGCATGGCTTTCTCACTTCACTTCACTAGTGGACAGCCTACACATATTAGGTATAGCCATGGTTAAAGGCATTGTCAAAGGTGATTCTACAAACTGTGATGTAAGGGCAGCTCAATTCCACAGGTATTCCTGAGGTCCTGATGTTCATGATAATTCTCATGATCACTTCTAGTCAGCTGTGCACATTCAGGGGCAGGCAGATTACACCATGTCTGTTATTGGGAATGCATACCTACATAAAAGGTCAGGTTGAGCAGATATGTCCATACACAATGACTAGAGTGCATGATGCATACGATCCGAACACAGGGATATAATCTTAAGGACCGTGATGTTACGGACCTACCACATACATACTGCTGACATAAATGTCACAGTTTAGGGGCCCTTCACATGCTATACTTCCTAATAGCAGCACACCTGCTGTGGGACAAAGCAAGCATAGAGCCCCACAAATAGGGTGTTAGGAAACAAGAATGGCCTGCCTCATCCCATCCGGTTCTACTGCATGTATTGAGCACATATACCCATGTGACACAAACATCATTATTTCTAATGGCTTGCCTATCTCATTGCTACAGGAGACTCAGGGTATGGACTGCAACAGTGTGTGGTGTGGCCCTTACTTGCCACACCCTCAGTCATCGAACGTACCTTTGGCCTTCTGAAGAGCCGCTTCGATGTTTGGACAAAGACTGGGGGAGCGTTATGTATGCTCCCCCCAAAGTTGCTAGGATAATCTTGCTTTTGCTGTGTTTTCATAATGTGGCTCTTCAGCATGGAATACCTATGGCTATAGATCCAGATCTCAGACCTGATCCCCCATGTGTGCGTGCACGACTGCATGAGAACACAGTCAGTGGCAGCCAGCTTCGCCAACACCTTATACAGACCCACTTTTAAGGAAGGCATGGGACAGAACCCTGACCCAGCAGGGCAGTTCGGCCAGTGACGGGTTAGGACATAGTTTAATGTGCAGACCTATTTTTGAGTCTGCTACTTGCCTGACTTGCTAAGTCTGTCCACCCAACTGTTTGGGGTGGTGCTCTATATCTGAGGGTATAGCCCATAACAGGGTGCCTAAGGGCTGGCTCGAGGCACTGCTGAGGTGCTCTATGTGTGTTACTTATTCAGTGGCATTGGATTAAGCACTTGCTACATACTGATGTGCCACCAAGGATGAAAGTACTGTACACACTTGTCCTCATGAGACACAACACATTCACAGGCCTCACCAGATTTGCTAACACCTTACAACATTTGTACCTGTAATGGCCCTTACCTCTGTCAGTCCCTAATGCCATCACTGTCACATGCATATAGGTGCTACATTTACGGCCTTTAGGACTAATGACCCTACATACGTCACTCGTTCCTTATTTGCGAACCCTCAATATATTGTCATGTGCGTCTTGCAGCAACACTAACGACCCTTCAGTTTGCAAGTGGTATCAGTGAGGGCCTAGGCAGCACAGCCTCAATACACTGCAGGGAACACATGCCAGCCCTACAACATCCTGATGCCTCATGAATGGGTGCATGAGAAAAAAAAGCTTCTGGCGCTGCACAGACTTATCTGAAGGTCCCTTATCACTGTAGCATCCCACATCCACACACCTCTGGGGTCATTGCAGCTGGCCAAAAGAAGAGCCATCTATGTTGTTGTATGCACATGGTTGTGCCGGCTGTATGCTGCTAAATGGAATCGTTGTGAAGGAAAGGAGATGCATGTACAGTTAGCTCTCCAACACACTGCTATGGCAGTATGTAGCCTACTGTACTGTCATGGGGACAATAATATTGTGTATCAGCGTCCATAACCACATGTAGTACAGACATGAAACAGTGGTCACAGTTTGTACAGTGCCTGCTCCCATGACTCGGTGGTTATGTTTCACACACACCCTTCACTGGCCTCCCTCTAACTGAATATGCATGTATATGTGTTCAGGCCTAACATATCCATGCATTAACAGTTGACAATAATCGCTGCTCACATCATGTAGTTGGCTGTGACTGTGAAACCAGTGATGTGGAGGTCAATGGGCAGCCTGGCATAGCTGTCACAACAGGGCAGTTGGGGCTTCAAAGGCTGCAGCCACCATTTATCTTGTGTATGAATGCCAATTGTGAGGTGCTCATGTGCACATTGGGATATGGTACATGTATATGGTATGTGAATGTTAGTACAGTATGTTACGCCTTGGCCATCATGTCCCCACTAACAGTACGAACTGTTTAGTGACAGTACAACTACTGATGGAACAGCAGCAGAGCTCAGCCTTGGTGTCTACTTTACACCTTGCATCCAAGGCGTTCCAGACACCTGTTTCATGCCAGATATGGGACACATTATCTGATGGAGTTAGTGAACAACACAGCGCGCATGAGAAGCAAGAAAATAGCCACCTGGCCATGCATGCTCATGGTACGAGCACACAAAAAGGCCGTCTGACTGTTTATGATATAGATGTCCCATGTTGGGACACCCAGCCACCATTTAATGGAGGCCTTAAATGCTCCTGTCATAACATGTCACTTGTAGAAACTATCAGCAGTGCTGTCTGCACTGAGCTGCCACATGGGAGTACACACCCACATGTCACTTTTTCCGCCGAAAAGGTTGGCAGCCACCTCGCAGAAAGGCTTTCACCAGCAGCACAACTGATCTGCCAGGCTGCCAAAGGGAGGATGCATGCATGTGTACAGTGCTCTATTGAGTGATAGATGGCCATTACTGAGGAGTGAGCCCTCACAAGTGGACTGACAGGTGGATGTGACAGTGATGCAGTCCCCATCATGGTGTCAGCTGCCCTTCAAATGTCTATAAGGTGCAGAAAGTAGCAGCCTGCAATCTAGACAAACATGGAGATTGGTGCACATTGCCAATGAGGCTGTCAGGACTGTAACAGAGTACCTGTTCACCCACGCCCTCAGCAGATGGCCTGTGCAAGCGCCCACAAAGGGGCCAGAGTGCCAGAAGGCACAGATCTGGGTGTGGCTGGTGGCACGTAACCCACTGCAGTTGGTTCAATAGGACAGAAAGCATGCTGTGTACTGTGGAAGCACCTCCGCCCAGGCATTTGTACACACAGTCATTCACACAGTCATTCACACAGTCATTCACGCTCCTCCAAACGGAGCCCATTATAACCGTGTGGCTCTACCAATGCCATCATCCTAGCTGCCTTACTGCAGAGTATGATGACAAACAAATGTCCACGGGTAATCCATCACTAATGACAGATGATAACACAGCCTTCCAGCACAGGTCCTGACATCCGAATAAAGGACTTCCATACTCATATGTGAATGTGTCCCTGGAGCATAAGGCTTTGGCTGATCCCGCATTACCCATGTGTCGTCCATATGGAGGTGGCAGAACACAAGAGGAGGCTGCACAGGGTGGAATGTATGGATGAAGGAGGCCAGCTATATGGTTATGCAGATGAAGAGGTACATTGGTGTACAGCCCACTCCCCTTTCCTAAAATGTGTAGTACTCCTGTGCGGCACCAAACAAGTGGTGGTATAGGAAGAATAGGTGATCAATGAGCGGGAACAATGAATGTGTGCTAGGTGTCTGGATAGAGGGTACCAGCCTTTCAGCACACAACATATGGACACCATATTCCAGAGCTCTTTGGAACAGCTGCATGTGGATGGGTGTCAGTGACAAACCACTATCTGACACACATAACTGTACAGCAACAGCTGCTTCCATGCTTGCTACTTGCAGTGATGAGGACAACAGGGGTTCAGACAGGGTGCCAAACTAATGTCTTGCACTATCACAATATTGGACCCATTTGTGGGTGATAAGGTATGTTGGATTAACTGCACTGTCACCTCATACTGTACAGTACAATGGTAGGCTGGCCTGGAAGGTGAACAGTTGGGATGATGTTAGCTCTGCACTCTGACCAGACCCCTACCTCCAGCCAGTCTGCCCACAATATATCGGGAGGCCATCCCACCCAGCTTCTGTAAATGTCACAGGTTGGTGTGTGTCTCTGCCATTATGACAACTATGTTGCTGGCCACAGCACCAGCCAATACCAAGATGGCATATCGGGGTACAGGTGGTAACTAGCCTCTGCGAAACACACCCTTCCTCTGCACCAACTGCTCTCAGGTTAGCTCCTCAACCATGATACCATGCCGATTTACACATAGAGCCTTTATGTACTGTACCATGTAAGGGTGCACCCTTCTGCCAGCAGGCCACATGCCTGCACCCAGAGATGGCCTCCACAAGGGGATATCAGGGGGGCCAAACTAGCCATGAGCCCCTGGCATTCTAGGCTTCAGTGTGATACCTGCCACTTGGCCAAGCACATGTGCATCCTTAGCAATTGTGCTCCATGCAGCGACACAGTTATGTGGTCCAGGAGCTCCATTAGCTGGATGCGCATAAGTTAAACAGGCAGAACGATACATGCTGTATTCTTGGACATGGCAACCTGTCCTTCCTGAGGTGGAATGTGTCAGGGAAGCAAGCTGTGCCTAAGGGTGCCGACAAACAGCATTGCAGTGTTCAGCGTTGCACCTGGACTGTGAAGAACTACATACACAGGCCACACAGTGGGCTGGACATCTAGGCAACACCTTACAGCATGTATGGCAAGAGGTAGAAGGCTCTGAGATTCCAGATGTCCAATTACAGTGGCAGACCATCTGTCAAGGATTGTGTCCTCCACGGCCACACAAACCTACTCATAAAGGAGTACAGAAGTGTGGGACACACAGTGATACATATAGCTTCACACGTTGGGACTATGGCAATGCATGACAGCCTATATGTGGCCATGACCCCTTTAGCTCGCTGCCCAACTTTGTATTCCACAGGAACTGCTGGACAGTGGTTATCCCAGTCAGTGCTGAGCTGTGTGCAACAATTGTTGAGGTCCCAGTCGCGGCAGCCGCGACTGGGCCCTTACCTCCTTGGTCCCGGCCCGTCTCCGAGGGTCTGCGGCCTGTTTCGCGGCATCCCCGCGGGGGGACACCGCCGAGAAGCCCTGCCTGGACGCCTTCTCCCTAGGCGCGCACAACCCGCGCTTATGAAGGCCGTTTCCCGCCATTGGAAGCTCCGCCCTATCGATGACGTCAGACGCCACGGCCTATGTAAAGCCGCTGCAGAGCCCAGGACTTTGCCTTGCAACGGGGTTCCTTGCGGTCCTCTGTTGCTCCGTGCCCCAGAGTGCGCTATTGCGTTAGCGACTCCGTTCCTGCCTGAGACTTGTTTCGCTTCGTGCCCAAGTCTTGCTCTTGTCTGGCTTGCTTGTAGTAACCTGTTCTGCTTCAGTTCCAGCTTGGTTCCAGGTTCCAGTAGCTAGTCCTGCCTCTGCTCCTGTCTGGTTCCAGTAACCAGTCCTGCTTCAGCTCCTGTCTGGTTCCAGTAGCCAGTCCTGCTTCAGCTCCCATCTGGTTCCAGTAGCCAGTCTTGCTTCAGTTCCTGTCTGGTTCCAGTAGCCAGTTCTGTCTCAGTTCCTGCTTGCTTCAGTCCTAGCCTGCTTCAGTTTCTGCCTGTCTCCTGATCCCTGCCTGCCTGTTCCAGCTCCAGCTTCCGTGATCTCCTAAGTCCCAGCGGCCGGGCTCCTACGGGCTCCTCCCGGGGGAGTACCGGCTTCCAGGGTGAATCACCTAAGTCCCAGCGGCCGGACTCCTATGGGCTCCTCCCGGGGGAGTACCGACTTCCAGGGTGAAGCTCACCTCCAGCTCCTGCCTGGTATCCGCCTCCCGACCTGTCACTCACCAGAGACTATAGTACACCTCTCCCCAGTCTCTCACAGGTCGGCCCAAGGGTCCACTAAACAGCTCACTCACAACAACAATAGAGGGAATATGGGCCAGATATGGCCCTACATGTCCATCCAATTGAAATAGATGCACCCATATCTCTCCGTTGGGAGGGTATGCATCCCATTCACATGATGTCCCTCAAGAAAGGCTTGCAGGAACAGGAGCTTCAAGATGGAATATGTAGAAGAACAGGGGTGAAGTGGGTATATTATGTGATGGTGTCACAGGTCATACAGTATGTGCAAACACTAATATTCTGCTGATAATGATGCATGAGCAACATTCGTTACCTGTAACCTTTTGAACAGCACACCCGTAGGGAGGAAAGTCCACTGGGGTTCTGCAGCATGTAACTGTTTGTTGTTGTGTTAATAGTAATTAATGTAAACCTAATATTTAACAACACTGACAGATACTTGTCAGTGGACTGTACTGGATTTCCAAACAACATGCACTATCAACAATGTCATTAAACATTGGAGAGTGGCTTGTATATCAGTGTCTGGTGATGTAATATTTGTGAAGAGAATGTAGGACTGTGTACTACACAGTGTTGCCCAACAGACAGTGTTCACATGTTGGACGTGGCCCACATTATAAAGGGTACATGCACACACCACTGCTGGGAGATGCTACTGGAGGGATGCGTGTCACAACGGATGGTGACCACATCTTGCAACCTTTGTCCTTTTCTGCCCATCCAATTAAAATACTGGTAGTTAACAATGACTGCCCACCAGCAGTCACCACCTCTGTGTGCACATGGACACCAGATAGACACTCTTAAGGCCTGTTGAACATTCCTTACACAGGTTGCACCATGTAAACGGGTATGACACATTAGCATTAATATATTAACCTCTCTTTACAACTAGCAACAGCCTTGTAACCTGTCCGCTGACAGTCTGTGCAACTGTGTTAATAAACGGCATGCAGATAGCTACATAACCCTTCCATTGCATCACCTTTCAGTGGCCCACAACCTTAAGGCTAAGACTGTAACTATAGGAATCCTTCCCTGCCACACAAGGAATCCATGTACAAGCTGCCATGTGGTGTATGTACACTGATATATCAGTATGCACAGGGTACATGCTTAGCTTGTGCAGATGAGAATGGCTACACACTATTGTATGCCTATAGCACCAGGAAATTTAGCGTATGCATGATCTACCACTACAATGGATGTCCTGCATGACACCAGAAGTTGGTAATCTGCCAGTCAGTCACCCAGAGTTGGGGGAAGGCATTTTCCGTTTACCAGCACATGTGAGAGACCAATATAGGAAGCAAACTCGGTTTGTACCCTAGCATAGGTGTCGCTCACATACGTGGCATTTGTCAGGCTGAGATAGCTATAATACTGAACACTAGGGATGTGAATCGTTTTTGAACAATTAAAATTATCGTCAGATAATTTTAAAATCGTTCTAAATCGTTAGAGTGCACGATACAATACAAATGCTCCCGATTTATCGTCAGGGGCATTCGTATTGTATCGTTAAATAGGGCACTGGAATTATTTGGGGGAGGGCGGGAAAACCGGCACACCAAAACAACCCCTAAACCCACCCCGACCCTTTAAAACCAATTCCTTACCCTCCCCCACCCTCCCGAACCCCCCCAAAATGTTAAGTTACCTGGTGGTCCAGTGGGGGGGGGTCCTGGCACGATCTCCTGCTCTCGGGCCATCGGCGCCATTTTGGCTGCCACTAATTAAAATGGCGCCGATGGCCCGATAAAAAAAAAACCCACCTGACCCTTTAAATCAACCCCCCTTAGCCTCCCCCACCCTCCCGACCCTTTTTTTTTTAGGGAGGCCCGCGCCGCTAAAAAAAACCAACCCACCCGACCCTTTAAATCGACCCCCCCAAAACCTTTTAAAATTACCTGGTGGTCCAGGGGGGCCTCGGGGAGAGGAGAGATCCAGGGGGGCCTCGGGGAAAGATTTCCCGTTCCCAGGCATCAGCTGTTTTAAAAAAAAAAATGGCACTGATGCCCCTTTGCCCTTACCATGTGACAGGGTATCCGTGCCATTGGCCGGCCCCTGTCACATGGTAGGAGCACTGGATGGCAGGCGCCATCTTTAAAGATGGCGCCGGCCATCTTTACTCATCAGCCCCTATTATAGAGTGCTAGTCTCAGCCTGGGGGAGGGTGAAGACTGGGCAGGAGAGCACATGGGGAACTGAAACAGAAAACAGTTCTAAGCAGTTGGGTTACACCCACACTGCTAGTTTCAGCCTGGGGGATGGGGGGAGGGTGAAGACTGGGCAGGAGAGCACATGGGGAACTGAAACACAAAACAGTTCTAAGCATTGTGTATGAACCTTGAACAGGACAGTTAAGTACTTGGTGGGGGGTACAGGCCAACTTACCATCTTCGAGGTAGGATGTGTCAAGGCGTGGATCCAACCCCTCAAACACGTCTGGTCCCAGCCACTGCATTAGGCGCCTCTCCATGTCACTGAACCTTATAGGGCAAGGGGCCCTTCCTCCAGTCTCGTGCAGGTACTCATTTCTCTCTGCTATCTTGCCCTTCAGCTGGGCCTTGATGTCCCGATAACGGTGGGCCACTTGCTCCCCTGTGCGCTGGATCCCACTCTGATGCCTGATGTCCGCTGCAATGCTGGCCCATAGCTGTGCCTTGGCTGCCTTAGAGGTCTTCACTGAGAGGCTGCCAAACAGATGGGCATAATGGTGGAGGACACCTTCAATGAGCCGATCGTTGTCCTCCTGGCTGAAGCGGATAGCACGCTGCCTCACCCTTGCCTGGCTGCATGATTGGGGTGCCTCGTCCGGAGGGGTCTCCTCCCTACCCTCACTCTCTGACCCACCTGATTCCCCACTCCCTTCCTCCCCCCCCCCCCCCATCTGACCCTGCGCTTCCAGCTCCCTTCTTCTCTGGCCTGGCTGCCTAGCCCTACCTCCTTCCACCATTCTTTCCTGCCTCACCCTTTCCCCCACCCCCACCCTCCTATCATTTCCCTCCTGCCTATCTCTCCCACTAGCCCTGTCCCTGCTCCTACTCCTCATACCCCTACCACTTGGTCCCTCCTCCTCCCTCCCCCTCTTCCTCCTCCTCCTTCTACTCTCAACTCCCCTCTTCTGTCCTCTCCTCCCACTCCTGTCACGCTCCATCCTCCACCACACTCCTCCTCCCCACCACCACCACCACACTCCTCCTCCTCACCATCACAACCACACTCCTCCTCTTCCTCCTCCTCCACACAGATATGGACAAACAAGTAACAAACCACCTTTCACTCCAACACTCAGTAATTGATATATCTAAACCACCAACACCTCCTAAGCCACGAACCTACCTCCACTATAAAACTCCTTCCAAACCCTCAAAGGAGGCGGGGCAATAAGTGACCTTTTATACATGTTACATTATCACGGTACGCTGTATTTGTTTACAATTTTTTTTTTGCTGACTGCGAAAACATCGCGCAGCGGTGTTTTCATTTTGCAAAGTGAGATTTCAGTGCGAATCGCGAAACCGTATTCGAAAAATTTGCAGCTATATGGAAAGTGCTTCATTTGCATGGGAACGCCCCTTTTACTAATGCATGCGTTAGCCATGTGTTAACCATGCGAAATTGGTAAATAAGGCCCTGTGTTCAGCTACAGAATATGGGAATAGCTTTATTAATAAAGCAAACCTCACAAATTACCAGGAAAGACATACTGGTAAGAGACCATTGTTATGTTGTAAATGTGACAAAAGTTTCAATCAGAAACGAAATTTCACAAGAAAACTAAAAATCTACCCAGCAGCAAGATCAATTTCAAGCTGGGAATATGTCACAAAAAAAAAAAAAGCTTATGTCACAAAAATGATATTGATAACAGCTTATTCTCTTGAATGGTGCCTAGCGCTTAAAACAGTGGGTTTAGAAAAAGGAAAAATCAGGGTTCAAATCCTTTTGATGCTCCTTGTGACCTTGGGCAAGTCATTTCAGCCTTTATTGCCTGAGGTACAAACTTAGGGACTCAGTCACTAAGCTGTGGAATTTTTCCAGTGATATTCTTACCCATGGTAAAATTCTCTGGGGAAAAATACTACGATTGTAAATGTTCCCCTTAAAGCACATGATGGAAGCCCCAGCACTGTGAGGCCGTCATCACTTAAAGGGGCCAATGGCCATGAGAAGGCCTCACCTAAAGTAGGCAAAATCCCTCAAAGTGGTCCACTGTTGAAATAATAATAAAAATAGAATTTAAAAAAATCCTCACCAGGCCACACCCTCAAACCCTCCTCTTCAAACAAAAAATCTAGCACCTAAGCTTTCCAAACTGTCTGTCGAGACACGTTAGTGTGTCACCTGCAGTGTGCAGGTGTGTTGTACAAGCCCGGTCCACATAGCCGCTCTCCTCCAGCGATTCACTTTTTTTTTTTTCCAGTTCGTGGGTTGCTTATTATTGGGCAATTTTTGCTGTCAATCGTGGTTTTTTTGGGCTTGGTGGGTGGGACTTGAGCCTAGCTGTCCCTGGCATTGGCTGCTGCTGCCAATGAGGCCTGGCCACCAGGCGTACTGACTGCAAGCAACAGTGTCTGGTGATCATGGAAGGTGTTATGCACCATGGCAGGCTTGAACCCTGAAGGGAGTGAAGCACTTAACTGGCAACAATCAAAAAGAAGAGGTACATGAGTGTGTGGGACAGACATGTGCTTGGGGGGGGGGGGGATAGAGATGAGTGTGTGGAGGATCAACGTGCTTGGGAGGGGGAGAGATGAGTGTGTGGGGGACAGACATGTGCTTGGGGGGGGGAGAGAGATGAGTGTTTGGGGGACAGACGTACTTGTTGCGTCCGTCGGTCGCAGATGGCTGTGACCACTCTGCCTCACCTCTTTTCTACCCTTTTCCTCCTCCCTTGGAAAGATGGCTGTCTCCACTGCTGTTTGCCGAAACCCTCGGCGTCTCCGAGCTAGCATGGGCATCCCCGTCTGCCATGCTTCTTCCTGAGGCCTGCTAGGGCACGCGCGCGCATGCTGCCTACGTTTTTGAATACGTCATGGCAGGAACCTCGGGGGCGGCCCCACCGCATGACGTCAGAACCTCCGGGTATTTAAACCTTCACTCCGCTCCAAATCAATGAGTTAGCAAGGACTTCAATTTTGCTACTCTGACCGCTTCTAAGCTGCTCGCTTGGATTCCTCACTACCCTCCGGGGTATCTCACTCCTACGGAAGCTCTGGGTACCCGCTCCTCGGGGGTCTCTCACTTCTACTACTCGCCCTCCGGGGTTAATTTGCCTAACCTGAAGGACACCCGCTCCTCGGGGGTTCTGTCTGCTTCTTTCAGAAACCTTTGGTGCTCCTAGGTACTCGCTCCTCGAGGGCCTATTCTGTCCAGGGTATCCTGCACCTCGGACCTCGGGTCCCTCTCTTCATTCAACTACCGAAGGAAGTTATCAGCACTGCTACTCTGTGAGTATCACTACGCTCCAGCTCTCCTCATTCCACCCTTCAGGTTCACGGCCTATCCCGTGCTGCGGAACACAACCTGACCTTATTATATCTGGGTGAGACCATCACTACCGAGACTGTCTGAGCTACTGTGTTATCGCTGGATTACAGTACTGTCCATTCCTTGGGCAAGATTCAATGCATCAACAGCAGTATAATAAAGCTTTCTTTCCTCAGTGTCTGCTTACTAGAGTCTAGCCTATCGTTGTGGTTCCCCATGGGTCCCCTCCCCATGGGAGGAGTCATCATCACTTCGACCAAGAATCCACAATGTGCCACAAACCCAATAGATTACTAACTCCATGGACTCTGCTCAGCTCGCAGCCTTGCAGGCCATTCCTGGCCTAGCCCAGCGGATCACTGAGCAGCAAAAGTCTCTGGAAAGCCTGGCTGCTAACTTCAATCAATTACATGCTCAACTGAATAGTTCGGCAACTCCAGTGAAAGAATTGTGGTCTCCGGTGGTGAATGTCAAGACCACCATACCGTTATCCACGCCTACCCGCTTCACGGGTGAAGCAAGGATGTGTAGAGGGTTTGTTAACCAATACAATAACATTTTTCTTTGCAATCTATCCTCTTTCCCACAGAAGCTTCCAAGACCACCTATATCCTATCTCTTCTTGAAGGAAGAGTCTTGGCTTGGGCTTTACCGTTATGAGAATGTGAAGATCCTATCCTGAATGACCTATCAGGATTTCTAAAACTTTTCAAGTCTGTCTTTGAAGACCCGGTTCGCCACACCATCGCTGTTTCCGCTCTGCTCAGTCTCCAGCAAGGTAATAAGCCGCTAGCTGACTATGCTATCAAATTAAAGACTTTAGCATCCGAACTACACTGGGACACAGGATGTTTACATGCTATCTTCATGGAGGGTCTCAACTCTCGCTTAAAGGATGAACTGGTGGCTCATGATTTGCCTGATACCCTTGAATCTCTCATGGAACTGGCTGGAAGAATAGACCGCCGAATTCGAGACTGGACTCAAGAGGCTAAGAGTCCTCGGAAGCCCGTCCCGGGAGCTAACCATCCTAAACCTATGCCAATTGCCTCAAGCCTACCGTCTGCACCCTTAGAAGAAGATGAGCCTATGCAACTAGGAAGAAATCATTTAACTTCTAAAGAAAGACGATTCCGCAAACGCATGGGGTTATGCATGTACTGTGGCCAATCAGGCCATGCCATCCAAACTTGTCCCATCTGTCCGGGAAACTTTCAGGCCTAGGATCTGTAAGAGGACTCCTCCTAGGCCTCACCATTACAACTCCTCCATTATCTCTACCAGTCTCTCTTATCTACGGCAGCCTTGAGTTTCAGACTTTAGCTCTAGTAGACTTCGGGGCCGGAGGAAATTTCATCTTAAAATGCTTAGTGGAACACCTACAGATTCCTACCACACCAATAGCTAAGACATTGCTATTATCTTCAATCCATGGAGAGCCACTTCCTGGAGAGGTTTCACTGATTACGCAGGGCATTGGCCTGCGCACCGGAGCTTTGCACTCTGAAACCATCTCCTTCCTTGTTTTGGAAAAGGCCATGCAGCCGGTGGTGCTCGGACTGCCCTGGCTACAGTATCATATGCCACAGTTTAACTGGGCAACGCTGGAATTATCTCGGTGGAGACCTGGCTGTCAGGGCCGATGTCTCGCAGAAGTTTCTCCATTGATATGTATGCCTATTACACCATCTTTACCAGGCCTACCTCCACAATACACCTCTTTCCAGGATGCCTTCTCTAAACAAGCAGCAGATGTTCTTCCACCTCACAGAGTTTTCGACTGTGCTATAAACATGAAACCCAATCAGCGCCTCCAAAAGGGAGAGTTTACCCTCTTTCTGCAGCTGAGAGTATCACTACACTCCAGCTCTCCTCATTCCACCCTTCAGGTTCAAGGCCTATCCCGCGCTGCGGAACACTACCGGACCTTACTACATCTGGGTGAAACCATCACTACAGAGACTATCTGAGGTACTGTGTTATTGCTGGATTACAGTACTGTCCATTCCTTGGGCAAGATTCAACGCATCAATAGCAGTATAATACAGCTTTCTTTCCTCAGTGTCTGATTACTAGAGTCTAGCCTATCATTGTGGTTCCCCACAGGGCCCCTCCCCATGGGAGGAGTCATCGCCACTTTGACCAAGAGTCCACAATATGCCACAAACCCAACAGTACTTGGGGGAGAGAGATGAGTGGTGGGGGATAGACAATTTGTTTTATTATTGTTATTCATAAATTATAACAATAACATTAATCTTGGAATATTATATATTTTTAATATAAATGAAAGGTTTTCATGAGATAGGTTGTGACATGAAACATTTTATTTATGTATATATTTAAGGAAACATACATAAATTGTCAAAATACGTTTCTTTTGTTTAACCTTTAACCTCTGGTTTGTTAGTAGACTGAATTACTGTGTCGTGAAATTATATTTATCTAAAAAGTGTGTCACCAACATGAAAAGTTTGGAAAGCTCTGACCTAGAGGCTGAGGCCCCAGGCCTAGCTTATCCCTGGAATCTCCCCCCCCCCCCCTTATTTACAAATGCAATCCCTGGGAGTCCAGTAGGAGTTCGGAGTTTTCCTTAGATCTGCTCTTAGCAACTGCCTTTTTTCAGAATGATACTTCCCAGCCTTTTCCCCATCACATGACTAAGAATTTCACATCAGCTGATTTTGCAGGATTGTCAGAATGAACACTGACATTTTCTAACACCAAGAGATGCTGATAAGTTAGAGACCTCAGTAATCAAATCAGTTGCTACTATAAAAAAGCATATATAAAAATCTCTTTTATAGCTATATTGCTTATTGGAGTTTATCTTTTTGTATCTGTTTTCCATGTTCCTCGCTGCTGCAGTATTTATTAATTGCTTGAAGAGTACCATTTATTTATATTCTGCCTTTCAGGCACTTCAAAGCTGATTATATTCAGGTACAGTAGGTATTTTCTTAGCCCTAGAGGGCTTACAATCTATATTTGTACCTGAGGTAATGGAGGGTGAAGTCACTCGCCCAAGTTCACAAGCAATAGCAGTCTGATTTGAACGCTGGCTTCCCTCGTTTGCAACTTGCTGCTCTAACCATTAGGCTACTCCTCCATTCAATGATTTAAAATCGTTATTATTTATTTATTGCATTTTTTTAAAATATGTACTGCAGCATTATAAATTTAGCAAAAAAAAAGTTATTTACATAAAAATGTAATTTTTATGCAGCTTGTCAAAGTACTTAGAAATTTATCACTTTGCTTTTAGATGTGATAAATGTGGAATAATGGCATATTATAAATAATAAAGGGCAAGATCGTTTTTGGGGGAAGTCAGCTTTACCTGTAAAAAAAGCATTATTGCTCTCTAGTACCTAGGCCATAGTCTTCCTTTATGTTATAGTGAAACACAGCTTTTAAGAAGATATAATCATCTGTTATCTGTTTAAATTGCACAGTTTCATTTCCCCATGGGCTGTAACAAAGAGGGTAAAACATAGTAATTCCATGCAAGATGGGATTGGTTTTACTTTCTGTGATAGCATAGCTCACTGTGTAGGTATCAGTTCCAGGGAAAAAGGAAACAATTTCAAGGAACTACATGAATAAAATGCCAATCTTCTGCCTTTGTTAATTATCTGCAGTGACTACTGCAGCCTGTACATTTTAGTTAGTTGATGATTCCTAGTAAGGTAATTTTATGTCAGCTGCCTCACTTTTGAAGTGAATTTCCTATAGCAACCAGAACAAAAAGCTTCTGGGCAGAGCTAGACAAAGCAGTTCAGGCTCCGCTTTATTGAGCAGCATTTCAATAACAACTTATCCCACAACTGCTTGGGGAGCAGATGTACAGAATGATTTATATATTCCGTCAGTATAATCCCATTTGTTTTCATTCTATGAACTTGTTCAAAAAGGACTTTCCCCATTATATGGCTATGGAAAGAATCTTTATTAAATTAGGCCCTATCTTGTTGTAACATGGCTGTACATTGTAATAACAGTATTGCATTAAATTTTAAAAAAATGTTCAACAAATACTGCTTGAAAGTAACATAGATTTATAAATAAATAAAGTCACCTTGTTTTTTTTTTTAGAGAAAAAGGTATGAGACATTTGGAACAATTCTGCTTTGTGCTTCAGTCATTGAAGTGGGAGGATTTGCTTTTGTATTCATTTAAAATGAGTAATTCCCATAGTAGCTCCTGCAGTATGCGATACATGTGCTGCTTTCTCTGGAATGTAGATCACTTCTCTGCAAAGTGTAAAGTGAGCTCCTCTGTGACCCTCCGTGCACTGAAAAATAATTGCTGGAAAGTAAAATATTCATCTTTTCTCTCATCCCCCCCACCTCCAATTTTCTGTTTATTATTTTAGCATAACTAGCTAAAAATCTATCCGTAGGAAAAGTTACACAAGTCCTACATGTTTATTCTCACAACTAGGGTTACGACTGAGTATATTATATTGCAAAATGTATTTTAGGTATTGCTGCTTTCCACTGCCATTTCTGATTTCACTGGTACTATTATAAGGAAGGGAAACCATTTTCTTGCCCTTCTGGACTCTCTTCAATTTCCCATGTAGGTAGTTTACTACTTACTATCTGTCAATCAAGTATGTAAACTATGTAAGATCAGCAGAGAAAAAGTGATATGCTAAACAAATTGTCTTGTGCCACTAAGACTTTTTCCCATTTTGTGTCTATGGGAAAAATGCTTAGTAAATCAGGCTTATTTTAAGCTATTGAAACATGCAGAATAAAAAAAATGAGATCATGGCAGTTTGTGTAGGTATACCAGCAAAATCTTCCAGACACAAATCAGAACTATATATTCAAATTGTTTATACTTGTGCACGGTCCCAGTTAGATCCTTACCAATGCAATAGGTTTCTGGTACATAGGAAATATTGGGGATAATTTTATTACAGCCTGTTTAAATTAGATGGAAAATGTGTGTGTAAAATTGCACCAAATTTCAAAATGTACTCACACACATAAGTCCACTTTGAAAATGATTCCATCAAATTTACCTGCATAGAATTATTCCTGCTATAACAATGCCCCTTCACTCTGGATCAGCTCCATCTTACATAGCTATAGTTCTTCTTGATTGTTAAGATCCGTTCACTGGGGTCTATTAGAGGTAGCCTCCTCACCGTTTGCGAGGCTGGAGAAGCCTGAGACCCCACTGAGGCTTCACCAATACCAGCCCTCGTTCCGCTCAGGTTGAGCCCTTGAGTACTGGGACTGGCTGGACATCCAGAGGGTCTGGACAGAAGGCATGTCTCGTGGTCAGGCAGGTGAGGGTCTTAGCAGGTGGAGTATCTTGTGGTCGGGCAGGCAAGGGTCTTGGCAGGCGGTGTATCTTGTGGTTGGGCAGGCAAGGGTCTTGGCAGGTGGTGTATCTTGTGGTTGGGCAGGCAAGGATCTTGGCAGGCGGTGTATCTCGAGGTCGGGCAGTCAAGGATCTTAGTCCAAAGCAGGGAGAAGTTCAGGATCAGAAGAACGGAGCTTCCAGAGGCATGCAAGAGCTAGGAGTAGCCAAGGCAAGGCCTGAGGAGCAGGCCTTGCCTTAAATAGTCTGAGGCCTGGGAGGAGGAGTCCTGGCCCCTCCCATGGTGAACCCTGAAAATGGGTCAAGTGGCGCGCACGCGCGTGCACTTGGAAGACCGGGGGTTAGCTGGGACGCCCGAGCAGAGCCTGGCTGTGACCCGGCCAGAGTGAGGCATTGGCGTGGGTGGCCCAGAGGGGAGGCAGCATGGCGGAATGTGCCTACAGCAATTCCCGGCCACTGCAAGGCTTCTGGGTCCAGCAAGACAAGGGGCGGCCGCACTGGTAAGTGTAGGGGACTGGTTGTGGGCCTCCATGGCTGGCTCCCGTAACAGTACCCCCTCCTCTAAGCCCCCCCCCCCCCCCCCAGGGGTCTGGGTTTCTTGGGGTGATCCTTGTGGAATTGTCGGATCAAGTTCTTGTCGAGGATGTTGGTGGAAGGCTCCCAGGAGTTCTCCTTTGGGCCAAACCTTTTCCATGAGAGCAGATACTCCCACCTTCAGCCCTTTTTCGCACAAGACTCTGCTAGATTGGCCACAAGGAATGGCAGCCATGTGGACAAGCAAGGGCCGCAAACCTGAAAACACCTGAAAGGTCGCACCACTACTTGGAAGATAACAATTCTGATAGCATGTCTCCCCTGGTATCCTCAGCCTATGTGCTTTAAGGTTGGCTACATATAGGATAAGGACTGTAATTCTACTAGCAATCAGAACAAAAAAAATCTGAAGATTTTCTATGTACCTATTTATTTATTTTTATTTAATCTTTTTTTTTATACCGAAACTTTCGTTAATTACTTCAAGCCAGTGGCAGACAGATCCCTGCACCCCTAAACCTGCTTACAGGATCTGCTGTTAAAACAGAGGATAGTGAAATTTCTGGAATGGATTACAAGTTGTGAGGCAGCATAGTTTTACCAGAGGTAAGTCTTGTCAGACGAATCTGATCTAACTGTGTGACCAGAGAGTTGGATTGGGGAGAGTGTTAAATGTAGTGTACTTGGATTTCATTAATGTCTTTTGACACTGTTCCACATAGGTGAATTATAGATAAACCGAGTTCCTTTGTTTAGTATGGTCCCTAAAGTGACTGACTTAGGTTAGAATCAGATTTAATGGGAGGAGAAAAAGGGTAACAATAAATGAAGAATACTCCAAGGATGAGGGCAATATTAGTGATGTACCGCAGGGATCAGTGCTTGGATCCATTCTTTTCAACATTTTCATAGAAAGACTATCAGATAAGGTTTGTCTTTTTGTGGATAATACAAAAATCTGTATCACGGTAGATACCCAAGATGGTGTGGAAATCATGAGAAGTAATCTAATGAAGCTTGAGAAATGGTTTAAAGTCTGGCAGCTACGATTTAATCACACAAAAAAATAACAAAATGTCACCCAGTTATATGATTCTTTTCATTAAACACATGATTTCTCTTTACTCTTCAATGCCTGTATCTCCCTATTTGAGAGAAAACCCTCTTTTGTACTTAAGTCAATAATTTCTCCAATCTGGTTTTGAAATTCTGGAGTCGGGTCCCCTGGTAGTAACTGATAATATGTTGTATCCTTCAATTGACGATAGATTTCTTGAACATAATCCCTCCTATTCTGTACCACGATGGTCCCCCCCCCTTATCAGCGGATTTAACCACTACATCACAATTATCAGACAACTTTTTGACAGCCTGTTGTTGTGCTTTGGACCATTCTTGTGACGAAAATCTCCATTTAAAATCTTGAGCATGTTCCTACGTATCTAGATCTTGCAGAACTAACTGCATAAATGTCGCAATCACAGGGTCCACTGGTCCAGGGGTTATCCAACTAGACTTTGGAACAATAATGGATTGATTATCCCCCAGCCTATCACCAAAATATAATTTAATTTGAAGGGACCAAAAAAACCAAAATAAATCAATCCTAGTTTGAAGAGTTGCTTGGACTTTCAGGAACATAAGACAATCCTTTTTTTAGGTCCTAATTGTTTCATTAGTCAATATGATGTTGGATAAGTTTACTACCGCTGTTGACTTCGAAATTGTGCTCGTGTTATCGGTCCATCCCAATCTGACAACCAAGTCCATGGTCCGTCCCATTTGCTGGAGCGTGTCCGAGAAAATCTTTTCCCATGTGATTCCTGTTGTTGTCTCGAAAATACCCAAACAAAGAGAAAAATCCGGACACGTCTTTTAGAACATATGAGTTGCATTATGACATCCAAGTTGACAGCTCCTGTTGTATCTCATTGCGTGGAAAAGAGTCATCAATTTAAAGAATTCAAATGGACTATTTTGGAGTCAATATACGTTTTGGAGAGAGGAGGAGATGTTCAATCAGTGCTTAACCGCCGTGAGCAATTTTGGATATTTGAATTGAAATCAGTGCAACCTGAGGGATTGAATGAAATGATTAATTGGTATTCCCTAATCTGAAAGTGACATCATTTCCTGCTATGGGTATAAAGAGTGTTGGTGGACGCCATGTTTTTAAAAGGTTTTTTGAAGAGCTTGTGTAAATGCAGCTTGTCTTTTTGGGGAGTAGAGCAATGAATTAAAAGAATGAGAAAAATTATCACATCATAGAGAAGCCCCCTGATGCAGATGTGACATTGAAACGTGGATCCATGTTGGGGCAGCAATTAATTGAAACATCAAAGCTAAATTTCAGGTTTTTTGCTCTCTTTCATGAAATAAGATGCTATCAATACGGCTCCTGCTGGGGGACCTTTACTATGAGCGTAGGATCCAGAGATCCAGTTGAAGGCTTTTAATACAAGATGAAGTTGAGATTAAATGAAGTGAGATATTGATAAAAATTGAAAATAATAAAGTAAAGCTGGACTTGCAGAGAACACAGTTTGCGCTAATTACAAACTGTACTTGTGAAGGTCCCACAAAGAAATATAAGATAATAAAATACAAATATAAAATACAAAAAGACAAAAAGGGTAAAGAGAAATCATGTGTTTAATGAAATAAAACATATAACTGGGTGACATTTTGTTATTTTTTGTGTGATTTGTGGTATGTCCCCAGATTACTGATTGTTTTGGCTTACAGTTTATGATCCTGTGTAAGGATGTGCATTCGTTTCATTCATTTAATTTGTTTCCTATTACATTTCAATTAGATGTGCATTCGTTTCATATGTTTCATACATTTCATATTACATGCTTGTATAGGAAACGTATGAAACAGATGAAACGAATGCACATCCCTAATCCTGTGAGTTAAGATTTAATGCCAAAAAATGCAGTCATGCATTTGGGCTGCAAAAACCCAAAGAAGCAGAACAGCACACTGGATGAAATTCTTAGAACATAAAAACTTAAGAATTGCCATACATGGTCAGACCAAAGTTCTTTGAACCCAGCTTCCTGTCTCTGACAATGGCCAAGGACCCAAAAAACACAAAGGAAGGCGATCTATAAAAGCAATCAGGATGAACAAAGAGGATACATGCCAGATGTCTTGTAAATTCCTTTATTGATGTGGAGACACAAAATTAGCCCGACTCAGGCCGAGTTTCGCCGTTTGAAAACGGCTGCCTCAGGGGCTACAACATAAATAAATATAATATATAAATATATTAAAACATAATGTTGTAAATCAAATAAATGTTACAAAATATTAAAATTGGTGACAAATAGAAAGCGCATTGGTGTATATAAAAAATTAATTATTTTAAACATCACTCAGAACACTTATAAGCTAAGAAACACGGTTTGCATAAAAAAAAATTTTCTAAATCAATTAGACATAAGAAGAACTATATAGAATGTATTCAAGGTATTACCTTATATTCTCTCTGATTCACAATTGAGGTTATCTGTATGTCAAAAGTCACATAGATGACTATGTAACCAACAGCATTATTGAATCTAAGTTGCTATATTTGACATGATGATTACTGTAACAGAACATTACCTCATGAGCGTATTCACGATGAAATCTCCACTTGAACAGTCAAACATTAAGACTGCTCTGTCTATGGGACTTATGTATACACCAAAGTTTAATTTTTGCGCCAAAATGCAGCTGTCAAGTGTGGGCGGTCAAATCGGGAAAATGAGCCATTGAATGACAGCTAAAGTTTCCTTAAACAAAAAATCCATTTTCAACATAATTTTCAATACACTACACTTCATCAAACAAATAAACAATTTCCAAGTGTTTTGCACGTGTAGTGATAACAAATTTCTATTTGGCTCATTTTCCCGATTTGACCGCCCACACTTGACAGTCTTAATGTTTGACTGTTCAAGTGGAGATTTCATCGTGAATACGCTCATGAGGTAATGTTCTGTTACAGTAATCATCATGTCAAATATAGCAACTTAACAAATAGCTTTTTTATATTTATTCTGTCTCGGCATTAAATGCTACAATTATAACAGTCTGTTTTCGCTAGAAATGTCAAAAGTTGAATCGGCATGTCCTTAATGAGACCTCGATACTAAAAACTAGACTTTTAGATATTTACTTTGACTCGGCATTAAACGCTATAATCACAACGGTCTGATTTCGCTAGGAATGTTTGATGTTGAATCGGCACGTCCCCAATGAGACCTTTACAATAAAAAGAATGAGCTGGTTTAGACATTGGAAGTGGCACGCTTTAGTATGAGCACTCTTGCACTTTACAATGAAGAATTTAAGAAATAGACATTTTTCTGGTTTTGCCTCATATGTTCAATTTTCAAGCGATGTTTCCATAGAGACAGGAACATGAAACATTAGCTACAGAAATGAATAGCCACATTATACATTAAAAAATATTTAAAAAATTTTTTCAATATAATTTTCCTCTTTAGTTCTATATATTTATTTTATTATTCAGGACGTTCTTTCCGTTATTAATTTATTCTATTGGATAGTCATATTTATGTAGTCATAAGAATATTTAGCCTCATATGATATCATTATATTTTATTATAAATTCCTTACATCAACATAATAGTAGACCATAAAATTAAGATCGCCTAATAAGGTGTCCACATAGATCCCTCAACAAAATATTAGAGGCTTCGTATTTTATTATAGGATCCAGTATTGACCTGCAATAACCAATAAAACTTTCTTTTTATTTAATAAGCAAAGAGTCGTTCATGTCCGGTTTTAATAGAGAACAATAAGATATAGTTCATAAGTATAAACGCATGAATTTTGTCTATCTATAACATTGAGGTCACCGCAATATCAATTAGATATATGTTTTTACACTGTCACTTGATTGTCACTAAGAGATGACTCTTTATTATCAATTTTATACACTGATGCACTGCCCCTTTTGAATTACTCACCAAATTCATCATGTCACATGCATTCACAACATCATATCTTTAAGCTCACCACTTTAGAGGTGTATTACACAAAAATTTTTTTATTGCGATCCGACTAATTCACTACTGTAACTTATGAATTCAATTGAATAACGCACTGATATTGTAGTCACAATTCCTCTATTTTAATTAAGCACTTCACATTTATTATTTAATTCAAGATTCAGATTTTAACACATTTTATTAATTGTTTTATTACTATATCATTATTCAATCAATTATTCATTTTTTATATACCCATTTGCAACATTAGAAGTATTGTTTCTTGCATTTTTTAACACAGTTTTTCAGTAATTTGTTATTTGATATCATTATCCTAGATAACTATGCCATCCTTTCTACACCATTATAGATTCAATAATGCTGTTGGTTACATAGTCATCTATGTGACTTTTGACATACAGATAACCTCAATTGTGAATCAGAGAGAATATAAGGTAATACCTTGAATACATTCTATATAGTTCTTCTTATGTCTAATTGATTTAGAAATTTTTTTTTTTATGCAAACCGTGTTTCTTAGCTTATAAGTGTTCTGAGTGATGTTTAAAATAATTAATTTTTTATATACACCAATGCGCTTTCTATTTGTCACCAATTTTAATATTTTGTAACATTTATTTGATTTACAACATTATGTTTTAATATATTTATATATTATATTTATTTATGTTGTAGCCCCTGAGGCAGCCGTTTTCAAACGGCGAAACTCGGCCTGAGTCGGGCTAATTTTGTGTCTCCACATCAATAAAGGAATTTACAAGACATCTGGCATCTATCCTCTGACAATGGCCAATCCAGGGCGCAAGTACCTGGCAGTTCTGATAAAGTAAATTTGTTACTCACTCCCAGGAATAGCAATAGCTTCCTTTAGTCTGTCTGGCTAATCAGGTGTTATAGACTTTTCCTCCAGGAACTTGTGCAAGCCTCTTTTAAACCCTGCTATGTAACATGTTCTCTGGTGACAGATTCCCCAGCTTGATAGTGCGCTAAGTGAAAAAGTATTTTCTTTGATTTGTTGTGAACCTGCTGATTTTTAGTTTCATGGAGTATCCCCTTGTTTTAGTATTATTTGAAAGGGCAAATAACTGTCCTTTATTTAACCATTCCACCTGATTCATGATTTAATAAACTTCTATCATGTCCCCTCTCAGCCATCTTTCTTCCAAGCTGAAGAGCCCTAGCCTGCCTAGTCTCTCATCATAGGAGAGAATTTCCATTCCCTATATAAATTTTGTCACCCTCTTCTGAACATTTTCTAGTTCCGCTATGTCTTTCTTGAGATGGGGTGACTAGAACTGTACACAATATTTATAGTGCAGTTGCACCATGGCTCATTATTGAGGCAATATGATATTTTCTGGTTTATTCTCTATTTGTTTTTAGATTAACATTCTAATTGCTTTTTGACCACCGCCATGCACTGGGCCGAAGATTTCAACATATTACCTACAAGAACTCCAAGATCCTTTTTCTTACATGAAACAAGATTGGGATTTTAGGGAGATCTTATCTGATCATCTCAAGGTGGTCAAACAGATGGATAAGGCAACAGCAAAAAACATAAGTAATCTTTTTTTATTTTAGCGTTTTATATTCCGTCATTCCAAAAGAAGATCACAATGGTTTACAAAATCGAAATTCATATTATACATCCACAAGACATTTACAACATGTTAATACAAGGGTTTATATGGTAAATTGTGCTACATAATTTCTGTTTCAATAGTCTTCATACATTAGTCAGAGAGTTGTTGCCCTCATTCTTTGTCATTCATTCTTCTAACATTGATTATGTTTTTAATATTGTAGCTCTTTGCAAATTGATATATTATGTTAAATCATATGCATTTATGAAGAGTCAGGTTTTCAGCTCACGTTTGAACCTTTTTCTTTCTCTGGTAGAGAATTCCACAGCTTGGGGTCTGCTATTGAAAACATGTGCTGTTGGAGATTCACACCTATTAAGCAGGGGCTTCCTTCATTGATGATGTTAAAAATTAGTGTTAGTACTTTATACTGGATTCTAGCTTGTACTGGTAGCCAGTGCAGAGCTATCAGTGAAGGGGTGATGTGGTTGAATTTCCTTGTCCCTAATAGAGGCCTTCCAGAGGCATTTTATAGTAACTGTAGTGGTTTTAGAAGTCCTGAAGAAAGGCCTAGTAATAGGGAGTTGCAGCAATCTAAATTTGAGAAAATTAGTGTTTGTAAGACAGTGTGGAAGTCCTGGAATGTTAGCAATGGTTTCAACTGATGTAATATTCTCAGCTTGGAGTATCCTGTTTTAATTAATTTATTGCTTTTTCATTGAGATATTCTCATTGATCTGTATTTCCAGGTCTCATGCCTGTTCAGAGGGTGTGATATGAAAATTACCCAGGTCTAGGGATGGCGGTTTAATTGTTGAGAGATTTCTCTTTAGCCATACAATTTTGGTTTTATTTGTGTTTAGTGTTAGTTTAAGTTGTGTCAGTTCTTGCTGTATGGCCTTCATGTATGTTGAGAATGTTGACGCTATTTTTTTCAATTGTTTTGGCGAATGGAATGTAGAAATGTATGTCATCTGCATATAAGAAGAAATTGATTCCTAGTTTTGCTAGTAGTGTATATAAAGGGAGCATATAAATGTTGAAAAGTATTGCTGATAGTGTTGAACCCTGAGTGACACTTGTATCACTAGGGAATGAGTCAGAGATGTGGTTGCCCAGTTTTACTTAGAATGACCTGTCTGCTAGGAAAGAAGAGAACCATTTGAGAACATTTCCTTCTATTCCAATTTTTCTCATTTGATGCCACAGTGTCAAAGGCTGCTTTTAAGTCTATTAGTACCAGGGTATAAGATTCATTATTGTTAAACCCCTGTAGTACTGGGTCTACTAAAGGTATGTGTTACGCTCCCGGTCACGAGCGCAGTGACCGGGCGCTTACCTGCAGTCCGGGCGCCGCATGGTACCGAGTTTCGGGCCTCCATAACCGCGTGGCAGCGGCGTCTCCATGAGGGAGACGCCGTCGAAGACTCCGCCCCTCAGCATGGGTACGCGCGCGCGCGAGGAAGGCTGTTTTAAGCATCCAGCACCCGGATGTGCTGGGACGGGCCTGGGTGACGTCACACGCCGGCGGGGCATTTAAACGAACGCCAGAGTTCCCTAAATCGCCTTGCAACGAGGTCACTCTACGGAGACTTAGTTGCCGTTCCTGCACACCTGGTTCCTGATCCTTGCTGCTCGTTCCTGGACTTTGCTTGCCTGCCTGCCTGCCTGACCTTCGGACTCGTTCTGTTTGACTCCTGATCTTTGAGTATCCAGACCTTGGTTTGTGACCCTGTTCCTGTTTGCCTGCTGCCTGCCTTGATCCTGGTTAGTCTCTTCGTTCCTGCCTGCCTGCTGCCTGCCCTGACCTCGGTTGTGACTTCTTACTGTTTGCTTACTGCCTGCCTAGACTCCGGTCCGTTCCTCTCTCCAGTCCGCCTGCCGGGATTCCGAATTGTGCTCTCACCGTCTGGCTCTGCTGCTTCTTCCGCCTAAGTCCCAGCGGTCCGGGTCCCCAAGGGCTCCTCCTGGGGGGACCTCGGGCTTTCAGGGCGAAGACTCCTAAGTCCCAGCGACCCGGGCTCCCACAGCTTCTCTGGAGGAGTCACGGGTTTCCGGGTGAAATGCCAGCTCGTCCAGCGGGTTCTCTGCCTCCCGATTGGCTCTCGCCGATCAGCCCAAGGATCCACATCCAGCTTTCTACGGTCGTAACAGTTTGCAAGGCCATGGATCCGGCAGACCTCGCTGGTCTCCAGGCCATTCCGGGCCTCGCTCAGCGATTGGTCCAACAGCAGCAGGTTTTGGACTCATTGGTAGCCACCGTGGAACGTATGGCTACTCGTATGGACACCGAACCACCCGCTCCTGCACCAGTACCGGTGGCTGCTCCGGTCGTTACGCTTCATACGCCTACTCAGCTTCCGGCTCCCTCCAGATACGCAGGGGATTCCAAGGCGTGTCGTGGATTTCTTAATCAGTGTTTCGTGCGCTTTGCCTTGTTGCCGAATCAATTTCCTACTGATTCCGTTAAGGTGGCATATATCTTTTCCCTGTTGGATGGTAAAGCACTCAATTGGGCGTCACCAATGTGGGAGAAGAATGACGTCGCACTTACCAGCCTTGATAATTTCGTAGCCAACTTCAAAGCAGCCTTCGACGAGCCTGCCCGCCAGACCTCGGCGACTTCCAAGTTGCTACAACTTCGACAGGGAGCGCGGACATTGTCGGAGTACGCACTGGAGTTTCGCACTTTGGCGTTGGAGGTAGGATGGCAAGACGACGCGCTGCGAGGTATTTTCCTGGAGGGTCTTGCGGGTCGAATCAAAGACGAATTAGCCACAAGGGATCTTCCGGAGGATCTTAACACAGTCATAGAACTCGCAGGACGCATAGACCGACGCCTTCAGCAAAGGGCCAAGGAGGTACGTCCTCAACGGCATCTAGCATCTCTAGCTCCGGTCTTCTCGAAGCCATTGGCGCCCAGTTCCCGGTCCACCGGGGTGTCCGCCGAAACATCCTCGGAGGAACCAATGCAATTGGGAAGAACGTCTCTTTCTGAGGAGGAGAAACGCTGCCGCCGTACCCAAGGTCTATGCCTGTACTGTGGTGGGAAGGGACACTTCCTTTCACAATGTAAAGAGCGGCCGGGAAACTGTCACGCCTAGGGGTATTTGAGGAGTGTCTCCTGGGCTGTTTAATGCTGCTCCTCAATGTACGGTACCAGTAACCCTGAAATTCCCTGGAGGGATTTTTGAGACACGGGCTCTCATTGACTCCGGGGCCGGGGGGAATTTTATCACGCTTGAACTTGTCCAGAAAATTCAGTTAGCCACTCAACCACGAAAACCACCTTTACGGGTTACATCCATTCAAGGAACCCCTTTGCCGGGGAGTATTTCAGTCTCTACAAGTCCTCTCACCCTTCAGACTGGGGCGCTGCATCATGAGACTATTTCTTTCTTGGTATTGGAGAAGTCTGTATATCCAGTGGTTCTCGGTCTGCCGTGGCTGCAATTACACTCTCCAGTCATTCGGTGGGATGAGTTACAAATTTCACAATGGAGTTCACATTGTTTCCGCTCCTGTATCAAGACAAGGGTAGTACTGCCTATACCTTTGGCACACGTTGGGCCCGTATTTCCACACCCTTACAGGGACTACGCTAACGTCTTTTCCAAGGAGAGGGCGGAACTTTTACCTCAACACCGCCCTTTCGATTGTGCCATCGAACTCCTTCCTGGTAAGATGCCACCTAGAGGCAGAGTGTACCCGTTATCTCAGCCAGAGACTAAGGCTATGTCCGAGTACCTCAAGGAGAATCTCGCCAAAGGATTTATACGTCCGTCCAAATCTCCTGCTGGGGCAGGATTCTTTTTTGTAGCAAAAAAGGACGGGTCGCTGAGGCCTTGTATTGATTATCGAGGCCTGAACACAATTACCAGAAAAAACCGCTATCCGTTGCCCTTGATTCGGGAGCTACTAGATAGACTTTAAGGGGCTCGTGTATTCACCAAATTGGACTTACGTGGGGCTTATAACCTGGTCCGGATCCGTCCCGGGGACGAATGGAAAACCGCGTTCAATACCCGGGACGGTCACTATGAATACCTGGTCATGCTGTTCGGCTTGTGCAACGCTCCGGCAGTGTTCCAGCATCTCATGAATGAGATTCTTCGTGAACTACTAAATTCTTGTGTTATAGTGTATCTAGATGACGTTCTTATCTTCTCTCAAGATTTGGATACGCATCGTCTCCAGGTTCGCCAGGTACTTCAGATTCTTCGGGATCAACATTTGTATGCGAAACTCGAAAAATGTCTTTTCGAGCAGGACTCTCTGCCCTTCTTGGGTTACATCATTTCAGCCACTGGATTCAACATGGACCCCGAGAAGGTGTCCGCCATCAAGAAATGGCCTCAGCCGGTCGGGCTAAAAGCTTTGCAACGTTTCCTCGGGTTCGCAAACTTTTACAGGCATTTCATACCAGGTTACTCGCAATTGGTGGCGCCTCTAACGGCGTTAACAAGAAAAGGAGCGGATACTCGACACTGGTCTCCCGAGGCCTGTAAAGCGTTTCTGGATTTGAAAGAGGCTTTCCTGTTGAAGACCTGTTTGCATCACCCAGATCCGTCTCGGCCCTTTATTGTGGAGGTAGATGCTTCCAGTATAGCTGTAGGAGCAGTCCTTTCCCAGTACTCTAACACCGGGAGATTACTTCCGTGCTCCTACTTTTCCAAAAAGTTTACCCCGGCTGAGAACAACTATGGAATCGGCGATAAAGAACTCTTGGCCATCAAGTTGGCCTTCGAAGAATGGAGGCAGTGGCTTGAGGGGGCTCAACATCAGGTAACTGTGTATACCGACCATAAGAATCTGGAGTTTCTTTCACAGGCACAACGCCTTAATCCCAGGCAGGCTCGATGGTCGCTGTTCTTTAGTCGATTCGACTTTATTCTTAAATACCGCCCTGCTTCCAAGAACGTGCGAGCCGACGCTCTATCTCGAAATACCATATTCGAAGAAAGGGAGGAGGTCCCTCAGTATATCATTGATCCAGCAAGAGTCTGTCTCGCAAGTACTATGGTGTCCTCTCAGGGTAAAGTAGTAGTTCCTCGACGTAACCGGAAGAAAGTACTCATTTGGGCTCATGACTCACTCTCGGGAGGTCACGCTGGCCAGGATAGGACACTATCTCTAATAAATCGGTACTACTGGTGGGCCCGAGTTCGGCAAGATGTGCGAGAATACGTTGCATCCTGCTCGGTATGTGCCAGGCAGAAACCACGCATAGGGAAACCATGGGGACTTTTGCAAACTTTACCGATACCCACCCAGCCATGGACTCACATAGCCACGGACTTCGTGGTAGACCTGCCACCGTCTGAAGGGAACACTGTCATCTGGGTCACGGTGGATCGGTTCTCTAAAATGGTTCATCTGGTACCCCTGCCGAAACTCCCAACTGCACCCGAGCTGGCACTACTTTTTATACAGCATATCTTTCGTGCTCATGGACTTCCACAAAGTATTGTCTCCGATCGAGGGCCTCAGTTTACGGCCCGTTACTGGCGCGCTCTTTGTAAAAAATTTGGAGTACAATTGAATCTTTCCACTGCGTTCCATCCTGGTTCCTGATCCTTGCTGCTCGTTCCTGGACTTTGCTTGCCTGCCTGCCTGCCTGACCTTCGGACTCGTTCTGTTTGACTCCTGATCTTTGAGTATCCAGACCTTGGTTTGTGACCCTGTTCCTGTTTGCCTGCTGCCTGCCTTGATCCTGGTTAGTCTCTTCGTTCCTGCCTGCCTGCTGCCTGCCCTGACCTCGGTTGTGACTTCTTACTGTTTGCTTACTGCCTGCCTAGACTCCGGTCCGTTCCTCTCTCCAGTCCGCCTGCCGGGATTCCGAATTGTGCTCTCACCGTCTGGCTCTGCTGCTTCTTCCGCCTAAGTCCCAGCGGTCCGGGTCCCCAAGGGCTCCTCCTGGGGGGACCTCGGGCTTTCAGGGCGAAGACTCCTAAGTCCCAGCGACCCGGGCTCCCACAGCTTCTCTGGAGGAGTCACGGGTTTCCGGGTGAAATGCCAGCTCGTCCAGCGGGTTCTCTGCCTCCCGATTGGCTCTCGCCGATCAGCCCAAGGATCCACATCCAGCTTTCTACGGTCGTAACAGTTTGCAAGGCCATGGATCCGGCAGACCTCGCTGGTCTCCAGGCCATTCCGGGCCTCGCTCAGCGATTGGTCCAACAGCAGCAGGTTTTGGACTCATTGGTAGCCACCGTGGAACGTATGGCTACTCGTATGGACGCCGAACCACCCGCTCCTGCACCAGTACCGGTGGCTGCTCCGGTCGTTACGCTTCATACGCCTACTCAGCTTCCGGCTCCCTCCAGATACGCAGGGGATTCCAAGGCGTGTCGTGGATTTCTTAATCAGTGTTTCGTGCGCTTTGCCTTGTTGCCGAATCAATTTCCTACTGATTCCGTTAAGGTGGCATATATCTTTTCCCTGTTGGATGGTAAAGCACTCAATTGGGCGTCACCAATGTGGGAGAAGAATGACGTCGCACTTACCAGCCTTGATAATTTCGTAGCCAACTTCAAAGCAGCCTTCGACGAGCCTGCCCGCCAGACCTCGGCGACTTCCAAGTTGCTACAACTTCGACAGGGAGCGCGGACATTGTCGGAGTACGCACTGGAGTTTCGCACTTTGGCGTTGGAGGTAGGATGGCAAGACGACGCGCTGCGAGGTATTTTCCTGGAGGGTCTTGCGGGTCGAATCAAAGACGAATTAGCCACAAGGGATCTTCCGGAGGATCTTAACACAGTCATAGAACTCGCAGGACGCATAGACCGACGCCTTCAGCAAAGGGCCAAGGAGGTACGTCCTCAACGGCATCTAGCATCTCTAGCTCCGGTCTTCTCGAAGCCATTGGCGCCCAGTTCCCGGTCCACCGGGGTGTCCGCCGAAACATCCTCGGAGGAACCAATGCAATTGGGAAGAACGTCTCTTTCTGAGGAGGAGAAACGCTGCCGCCGTACCCAAGGTCTATGCCTGTACTGTGGTGGGAAGGGACACTTCCTTTCACAATGTAAAGAGCGGCCGGGAAACTGTCACGCCTAGGGGTATTTGAGGAGTGTCTCCTGGGCTGTTTTAATGCTGCTCCTCAATGTACGGTACCAGTAACCCTGAAATTCCCTGGAGGGATTTTTGAGACACGGGCTCTCATTGACTCCGGGGCCGGGGGGAATTTTATCACGCTTGAACTTGTCCAGAAAATTCAGTTAGCCATAAGAATCTGGAGTTTCTTTCACAGGCACAACGCCTTAATCCCAGGCAGGCTCGATGGTCGCTGTTCTTTAGTCGATTCGACTTTATTCTTAAATACCGCCCTGCTTCCAAGAACGTGCGAGCCGACGCTCTATCTCGAAATACCATATTCGAAGAAAGGGAGGAGGTCCCTCAGTATATCATTGATCCAGCAAGAGTCTGTCTCGCAAGTACTATGGTGTCCTCTCAGGGTAAAGTAGTAGTTCCTCGACGTAACCGGAAGAAAGTACTCATTTGGGCTCATGACTCACTCTCGGGAGGTCACGCTGGCCAGGATAGGACACTATCTCTAATAAATCGGTACTACTGGTGGGCCCGAGTTCGGCAAGATGTGCGAGAATACGTTGCATCCTGCTCGGTATGTGCCAGGCAGAAACCACGCATAGGGAAACCATGGGGACTTTTGCAAACTTTACCGATACCCACCCAGCCATGGACTCACATAGCCACGGACCTGCCACCGTCTGAAGGGAACACTGTCATCTGGGTCACGGTGGATCGGTTCTCTAAAATGGTTCATCTGGTACCCCTGCCGAAACTCCCAACTGCACCCGAGCTGGCACTACTTTTTATACAGCATATCTTTCGTGCTCATGGACTTCCACAAAGTATTGTCTCCGATCGAGGGCCTCAGTTTACGGCCCGTTACTGGCGCGCTCTTTGTAAAAAATTTGGAGTACAATTGAATCTTTCCACTGCGTTCCATCCCCAGAGCAATGGACAAACGGAACGAATGAATCGCTCTCTCAAAACTTACCTTCGCAGCTTCATTTCTGAAAAGAGAGACAATTGGGTTTCCCTTCTGCCTTGGGCGGAATTCACCTACAATAATCACATTCACTCCGTGACAGGACAGTCTCCATTCCAGACCGTCTTCGGTTCTCATCTCAGACCACCGGTTCCAGTTCCGGTAGAGGTTCCCTCGCCTTCAGTCCAGTCTGTAGCCCAGCAACTTCAACGAACATGGGAAATTCTGCAACATCGACTCTCGGGTGCCGCGGAGAAGGCGCAAAGGAAAGCAGATCGTCATCGAAGTTCCGCACCTCAGTTATTGCCTGGAACTAAAGTATGGTTGAGCACTAATAATCTTCACTTTCCGGGTCGGTCTCGTAAATTGGCTCCCCGGTTCTGTGGACCTTTTGCCGTGGCGGAACGTATAGGCGCGGTGTCCTATAGACTTCGTCTCCCCTCATCTTTACGCATTCACAACGTGTTTCATGTGTCTTTGCTGAAACCAGTAGTAATCTCTCGTTTTCATCGACTTACCCCTGACTCACTTTCAGCCGCATCTTCTGAGGATCTGGTATACCAGGTACGAGAATTAAAGGATGTGCGGTTTCATAACCGTCGCTGGGAGTATTTACTAGCCTGGGAAGGATGTGGTCCTGAGGAGGATTCATGGGAACCTGCACGGAATATTCTGGACAAGTCTCTACTGTCTCAGTATCATCAAGACAACCCCGGTAAGCCCGGTCCTCTGAGGAGGGGGCGTAAGGGAGGGGGTACTGTTACGCTCCCGGTCACGAGCGCGGTGACCGGGCGCTTACCTGCAGTCCGGGCGCCGCATGGTACCGAGTTTTGGGCCTCCATAACCGCGTGGCAGCGGCGTCTCCCTCGTGGAGACGCCGTCGAAGACTCCGCCCCTCAGCATGGGTACGCGCGCGCGCGAGGAAGGCTGTTTTAAGCATCCAGCACCCGGATGTGCTGGGACGGGCCTGGGTGACGTCACACGCCGGCGGGGCATTTAAACGAACGCCAGAGTTCCCTAAATCGCCTTGCAACGAGGTCACTCTACGGAGACTTAGTTGCCGTTCCTGCACACCTGGTTCCTGATCCTTGCTGCTCGTTCCTGGACTTTGCTTGCCTGCCTGCCTGCCTGACCTTCGGACTCGTTCTGTTTGACTCCTGATCTTTGAGTATCCAGACCTTGGTTTGTGACCCTGTTCCTGTTTGCCTGCTGCCTGCCTTGATCCTGGTTAGTCTCTTTGTTCCTGCCTGCCTGCTGCCTGCCCTGACCTCGGTTGTGACTTCTTACTGTTTGCTTGCTGCCTGCCTAGACTCCGGTCCGTTCCTCTCTCCAGTCCGCCTGCCGGGATTCCGAATTGTGCTCTCACCGTCTGGCTCCGCTGCTTCTTCCGCCTAAGTCCCAGCGGTCCGGGTCCCTACGGGCTCCTCCTGGGGGGACCTCGGGCTTCCAGGGCGAAGACTCCTAAGTCCCAGCGACCCGGGCTCCCACAGCTTCTCTGGAGGAGTCATGGGTTTCCGGGTGAAACGCCAGCTCGTCCAGCGGGTTCTCTGCCTCCCGATTGGCTCTCGCCGGTCGGCAAAAGGATCCACATCCAGCTTTCTACGTCGTAACAGTATGAGTAGAGTTTCTGTTGAGTCATCTTTTCTGAATCTGAATTGATTTGGGTATAGAATATCATTGTCTTCTAGGCAATTTTCCAATTGATTTAGCACTGCTTTTTCTAGATCTTTTGCGATAAAGGTAGGTTGGATATTGGTCTGTAATTGTCCCAGTCATCAAATCTACCAGTTTTATTTTTTAAGATTGGTTTGAACACAACTTGTTTAACCCTATAAGGGACCAATCCTTCTGATAGCAAGTGGTTGATTATGGTTGTGATTGTTGGAGTGATTACATTTTTACTGTTTTCAGGGAACTCGCCGGAATAGGGTCTAGTGGGTGGGAAGCTTGCTTAATTTTTGTAATGATTTGATTTATTTCCATTTTAGAGGCTATTTTGAATATGTTCCATTAGGCTGCTTATGTATTTCTTCTGGTTCTTTAATTGGCAAGGAGGTGGAGAATTGTGTTTTTAACTTATTAATTTTATTTTGAGTGTGTAGGAAAAGAAATGTTCACCATAAAATAGGAGGTGATATTGCTCCTCTATAAGTCCCTTAAGAGACCTCATTTGGAGTATTGCATGCAATTCTGGAAACTGCATCTTTGAAAGGATATAAACTAAATGGAATTGGTCCCAAGGTTGGCTCGAAAATAGTGCTCTTCATTCTGAAGCATATGGAGACAAAGATCTAAACATCCTAGAGGAAAGGTGGGATGGGGAGATATGATAGAGACATTTAAATACCTCTGTGATGGAGTATACCGACAACTCCCTCATTCTACCTTAAGGAGCCTGTTTCAGGAGTTTAACCCAGGCCTCCTTAAGGCAGAAGACCGCAAAGGATTTTGGGTAAAGGGAAGATCCTTTTACCCTGCCATAAGAGCCCCGGGCCTAGAGAGCTTGAGGAGGCCTCAGGGGAGCTGGTAGAATCTCACAGGATGCCTGTATGCTGTATGTCTACTAGGGATGTGCATTCGGATTGACCGCATATGGAAAACGCAACTCAATATTTTTTTTTAACTTAAAAAAAAGATGGGGCGTATACGAGCAGATTTCCGACATAAATGAACATAGATATGTCGGATACGGCGAATCGCCATGCGCGCGCTTTCTCGCCGCCATTACCTGCGACTCGAGCTCGGAGCCCCGGATTACCTGAAAATGGCGGCGCCCCTGCGGTAACCATGCCAACCTGTCTGACCCTGTCCTGTGAGTCTCAGTGACTCACAGGAAAGGGTGGGACAGGTCGGCATGGATACCGGAACGCAGCGAATCTGCGTTCACCTTTTCAGAGAAGCACTGAATGCAGCGAATCGCGCTGTCATTCCGTGCTTCTCTGAGGATTTCCTGACGAGCCAGCAGCACTATAAAAGCAGCAGCAGCACGAGGACTGACGGACATTGTCAGCGATTCAGTGGGGAGGTGGGATCGGGATCGGGATCGTGCAGGGTGGGCTTAGGCAGGCTGAGGCAGAGAAGATAGCAGAACCCGATTTGATAGACAACACAGAACAGAACCAGATTTGATAGACAACACAGAACAGATTCTTTGTTAGGGAAAAAAAAAAAAAGAACATTCTTATTGAGTGAGTCTGTACATTTTATCCTGGGCAGTGCCAGGCAGGGCTGGCAGTACTCTGCCTCATATTTGCTATTTTTAAACAGACTTAAAAGCATTCTCCTTGAGTGGTTCAGTGCTGGCTGGGCAGCAGTTCCAGGGCTGGGAGTACTCTGCCTCATATCTACTTTAGTTCTATGTGCACTGCAGTGCACACAGACAGACACATTCCGTGCATTGCCAGGCAGACAGTGAGGCAGTGGGCATTGTAAACAGAGTGAACATTGCCCTTCAGCGAGTCTGTTACATTTGCTATTTTTAAACAGACTTAAAAGCATTCTCCTTGAGTGGTTCAGTGCTGGGTGGGCACTGGGCAGCAGTTCCAGGGCTGGGAGTACCCTGCCTCATATCTACTTTAGTTCTATGTGCACTGCAGTGCACACAGACAGACACATTCCGTGCATTGCCAGGCAGGCAGTGAGGCAGTGGGCATTGTAAACAGAGTGAACATTGCCCTTCAGCGAGTCTGTTACATTTGCTATTTTTAAACAGACTTAAAAGCATTCTCCTTGAGTGGTTCAGTGCTGGGTGGGCAGCAGTTCCAGGGCTGGGAGTACTCTGCCTCATATCTACTTTAGTTCTATGTGCACTGCAGTGCACACAGACAGACACATTCCGTGCATTGCCAGGCAGGCAGTGAGGCAGTGGGCATTGTAAACAGAGTGAACACATTCTCCTTCAGTGGTTCAGTGCTGGGTGGGCAGCAGTTCCAGTGCTGGGAGTACCCTGCCTCATATCTACTTTAGTTCTATGTGCACTGCAGTGCACACAGACAGACACATTCCGTGCATTGCCAGGCAGGCAGTGAGGCAGTGGGCATTGTAAACAGAGTGAACATTGCCCTTCAGCGAGTCTGTTACATTTGCTATTTTTAAACAGACTTAAAAGCATTCTCCTTGAGTGGTTCAGTGCTGGGTGGGCAGTGCCAGGGCTGGCACTGGCAGTTCTCTGCCTCATATCTACTGAAAAGGAAGCTTGTTCTCTGTGCACTCACTGCACACACACAGACAGACACATTCCGTGCATTGCCAGGCAGGCAGTGAGGCAGTGGGCATTGTAAACAGAGTGAACATTGCCCTTCAGCGAGTCTGTTACATTTGCTATTTTTAAACAGACTTAAAAGCATTCTCCTTGAGTGGTTCAGTGCTGGGTGGGCAGTGCCAGGGCTGGCACTGGCAGTACGCTGCCTCATATCTACTGAAAAGGAAGCTTGTTCTCTGTGCACTCACTGCACACACACAGACAGACACATTCCGTGCATTGCCAGGCAGGCAGTGAGGCAGTGGGCATTGTAAACAGAGTGAACATTGCCCTTCAGCGAGTCTGTTACATTTGCTATTTTTAAACAGACTTAAAAGCATTCTCCTTGAGTGGTTCAGTGCTGGGTGGGCAGTGCCAGGGCTGGCACTGGCAGTACTCTGCCTCATATCTACTGAAAAGGAAGCTGGTTCTCTGTGCACTCACTGCACACACACAGACAGACACATTCCGTGCATTGCCAGGCAGGCAGTGGGCATAAACAGAGTGAAGATTGGCCTTAAGCGAGTCTGTTCAATTTGTTATTTTTAAACAGACTTAACCGCATTGTCCTTGAGTGGTTCAGTGCTGGGTGGGCAGCAGTTCCAGGGCTGGGAGTACCCTACCTCATATCTACTGAAAAGGAAGCTGGTTCTCTGTGCACTCACTGCACTCACACAGACAGACACATTCCGTGCATTGCCAGGCAGGCAGTGGGCATAAACAGAGTGAAGATTGGCCTTAAGCGAGTCTGTTCAATTTGTTATTTTTAAACAGACTTAACCGCATTGTCCTTGAGTGGTTCAGTGCTGGGTGGGCAGCAGTTCCAGGGCTGGGAGTACCCTGCCTCATATCTACTGAAAAGGAAGCTTGTTCTCTGTGCACTCACTGCACACACACAGACAGACACATTCCGTGCATTGCCAGGCAGGCAGTGGGCATAAACAGAGTGAAGATTGGCCTTAAGCGAGTCTGTTCAATTTGTTATTTTTAAACAGACTTAACCGCATTGTCCTTGAGTGGTTCAGTGCTGGGTGGGCAGTGCCAGGGCTGGCACTGGCAGTACTCTGCCTCATATCTACTGAAAAGGAAGCTGGTTCTCTGTGCACTCACTGCACACACACAGACAGACACATTCCGTGCATTGCCAGGCAGGCAGTGAGGCAGTGGGCATTTATTTAATATATATTTCTATACCGGACTTCACAAATTCATTGTAAACAGAGTGAACATTGCCCTTCAGCGAGTCTGTTACATTTGCTATTTTTAAACAGACTTAAAAGCATTCTCCTTGAGTGGTTCAGTGCTGGGTGGGCAGTGCCAGGGCTGGCACTGGCAGTACTCTGCCTCATATCTACTGAAAAGGAAGCTGGTTCTCTGTGCACTCACTGCACACACACAGACAGACACATTCCGTGCATTGCCAGGCAGGCAGTGAGGCAGTGGGCATTGTAAACAGAGTGAACATTGCCCTTCAGCGAGTCTGTTCAATCTGCTATTTTTAAACAGACTTAACTGCATTGTCCTTGACTTGGTCCGTTCATTTTGTTATTTTAAACAGACTGAGCATTCTTCTTGAGTGGGTCTGTTAATTTAGTTATTTTAAACTGACCGAACATTATTATTGTGGGACAGTGGGCAGTGTTACCACTAGTACTCATTGACATTAAATCCATAATGTCAGGGAAAGGGAGATGCAAGCGACTTAGTGGGAATGGCAGCGGAGGCACCGCAAAAGACACCAGCGCAACACCACCAGTACAGGTAAAAAGGCAACTGTCGCAATCAAACGTCTTTGTAGGGGATGGCAGTTCCATGGCAAAAAAAAAGAAATCAGACCATGAAACTTTGCAATCGCCAGCACCTGTTTCTGGCACTGTAGTTTTGGAGGAGAGTGAAGAGGAGGCAGAGTCTAGCCAGACAAAAGTTACACACCCAAGAGCAGCCAGGGGACAGAAGTGTCCTGCAAAACTTCGCGGTGACAAGGTAGCGCTGGCACTGTTAGCTTCTGATTCAGAAGAAGAATCTTCTTGGATGGGATTCTCATCAGAAACGGAAGATGTAATACCTGAGCAATCTTCGGTAGAATTGTCAGTTAGTCCTGTTTTAGCCTCCACCTCCAGAAATCTGCGGCAGGGGAGACATTCCACTGATATCGAGGAGGAGGAAGAGCTGTCAGAAGGGAGACAGAGGGTGACTGTTGCCCCCGCTGGCATTGCTTCGCCGGGTGCAGTGGGTGCACCACCCACACCCAGTAGTACCTCAACTCCAGTGCCACCATCCACCCCCAGGGCGGGAAAGAGAGGAGGATCACAAAAGAAATCTGCGATCTGGGCACATTTTAAAGTGACAGAAGACCCGCGTTATGCTCGGTGTAATTACTGTGCCAGGGATATTAGCAGAGGCAAGCAACTGGGACATCTGTCAAATTTTGGCATGGAGTATCATATTAAGAGGCAACACCCAACAAGATTACTGCCATCTGGGGATGGTAGCATTTTCCGTCAGGGGACCCCTTCCCCTTCCAACCAGGGTGCAGTGGTAGGAAAGCAGCAGAGTCAGCCCACGCCCTCATACCCTTCTAGCAGTCAGGCGGCAGGCCAGAAACCCACTGACATGTGGCAGAAGCGACAATGCACCATGGAGGAAATGGGGTGGAGTGCGGTAACGCTATCCCGGGGTAGGAGGCAGGCAGCCGCAAAAGTAGTAACCAGGAGCATTGGGGAAATGATTGCCCTTGATGACCAGCCCCTGCAGTTAGTGGAGAATGTGGGTTTCAAACGTTTCTTGAAGGTCGTACTTCCAAATTACAAAGTCCCCTCCAGAACCACATTTAGTAGAAAGGTCATCCCCAGCCTGTACAAGCACTGTGTCAGTCGCGTGCAAGCACTGCTAGGAAAGGCAGACGGAAGAGTGCATTTCACCTGCGATATCTGGACCGCCATGAATGCTGCACACTCTTACCTCTCTCTGACAGCACACTGGTGGGACATGGCAGAGGCAGGGGCAGCCAGCAGCTCTATTACTGAACAAGCATCAGGGTGGAGGTGGGCTTTACTGAACACCCACCTGACGGACCATTCCCATACCGCTGCCAATATTCTAGCATGCATCAGAAAGATGCTGGCGAGCTGGAAAGTACACCAGCGAGACAGTAAAACGCGGGCAGGCTTTTTTGTCACAGACAACGGTGCAAACATGGTTAAGGCAATAAGCGATGGGCGGTTTAAGAACATCCGATGTTTTGCACACACTCTGCATCTGGTAGTGAAGTCAGGTTTGGGCTTGGAGTCCAAGGACAAGGAGACTGAATACCTGCGTCGGTTAATACACAAGTGCAGGAACATAGCAGCACACTTCCACAGAAGTGTCAGGGCGGGGCAGGTTCTCCGAGAAAAGCAGACTGATTTGGATATGGCAGAGAAGCGTCTCATTCAAGACATTCCCACCCGGTGGAATTCCACCTTTATGATGCTGGAGAGGTTATTGGAGCTGCAGACACCCCTTCATGAACTTTCTGGTACAATAGACATAGGTGTACAGAATCCCCTAGGGCATCACGATTGGTTAGTCATGAGTCAGCTGTTAAAAATCCTGCAGCCCTTCAAGGACGTCACGGAGGAGCTGAGTTCCAGAAGTTCCACCTTGGCTGACATCATCCCTATTGTGAAATTCCTGGATGACCATTTGGAAGGCATTAAACGGCAAGAGGGAATGACTGCTGAGGTGCTGCAGTGTGTGGACGTTTTGCAGCAGCAGGTGAAAGACAGATTAAGGCCTTTAACAGAAGACAGCACATACATGCTCGCCTCTGTCTGTGATCCCCGTGTGAAAGGTAAACTCGCCCTACAGACCAATTGTCTGTCATTTGTGAAGGAGCTGTTGTTAGCACAGGTCCGTGAACAGGAGCACCATAGGCGGAGACAGATTAGGCTTGAAGCACAGGTGGAAACAGCAGGCACGTCACAGAGTTGTGCTGCTGCTAGCCCTGGCAGGAGAAGGACTGTGTCAGTGACAGATACTATTATTAGTGCGTCCACCTCAACGTCAGAACGCCCAAGGCATGTTGGCCATAAAGATACTTGCTTACACTCAGTTACTGTATGTATTTCCCTATCCCCAGAGGAACACAAGGCCTGCAGGAACGGGCACAGCAACGGAGTTAAAACACTTGTGGGAACACAAGGCCGGGATGAAGAGGCGCAGCAGTTGAGCACAGAGGTCGATCCCAGCTAGGGACACAAGGCCTGGATGAAGAGGCACATCATTCGAGGACAGAGTTCAATCACAGCTAGGGACACAAGCCGCGGAGGAAAAGACACTAACCAGGATCCTCCAAGCCCTCATTTTCTCCAAATTAGACTACTGCAACTCTACATTTCTTGGACTCCCTTCCTCATACACAAAACCACTCCAAATGGTTCAAAACGCAGCAGCCCGTCTACTAACAAACACTAGGAAAAGAGACCACATTTCCCCAGTCCTAAAAGACCTCCACTGGTTACCAATTCAGTTCAGAGTCATTTACAAATCCATCACCTTGATATACAAAATCTTTCACCAACACACCATAATCGACCTACAAATTCCTCTCCGTTTATACAAATGCACAAGACCGACCAGGGAAGCCTACAGAGGATGCCTCTTTGTTCCACCCTCCAAAACCACTTATCACAGCACCTTTAGAGATTGAGCCCTTTCCACAGCAGGTCCACCGTTATGGAACTCCATCCCCCCAGATCTCAGAAATGAACCTTGCCTCCTAACCTTTCGGAAAAGACTCAAGACATGGCTTTTCAGGCAAGCCTTCCCGAACTGCACCTAACACACACCATCAATAAATTCTCAGCTCAGAAGCTGTATATATTGGACGCCATATTTGTAATGTACTCTTGTATATTTTTATATTCTACACATGTATATAATTAACCTCCTCTATCCCTCTTTATTTCTTACACTCCCAGTTCATAGCCCCAGTTAATTGTAACTGCATCTCTTCACCACGTGTATTTATGTTATAGGTTGTTTTCTTTGCACCCCTGTTTTCTGTAAAGCGACATCATGTGAACGATTTCATGAATGCCGGTATAAAAAAACCTTAAATAAATAAAATAAATAAGTAAGTACCGCAAGGGAAAGTTGAAAACAACTTTGAAGAGGGAGTTCAAGAGGGCGTGAAATTGTAAAGAGGTAAATGGGTGGGGTCCGTGCAGTCCGCCCGCAGGATTCAACCCGGCGGGTTCGGTCGGACCGGGGTTTCGGCGGATCCCCCACCCCCACCCCTTTCGCGGGGGGTGGGGGAGGGGCGGGGGACGGCCCCGGCCCCCGCAGGGCGCATTTCCTCCGCGGCGGTGCGCCGCGACCGGCAACGGGTCGGCTGGGAAGGCCCAGGGGGGGCAGGTGGCCCGCTGCTCTGGCGGCGCGTGTTATAGCCCCCCCTCCCGGCGTTTCCTCCTTCCCCTTTGGCAACTGTTAACTTGTCTTAACCTCATTCACTACATCTATGCAGACGATGTTCAGATTCTTATTCCCATAACAGAATCTATTAACAAACTTGGCTATTCTTACAAGCCTTCCCTGATCCTTCAAACTTTCACTAGATAAGTACAGCTACTCAGCTTTGAATATGGAACTTCGCCCCTCCAATATTCTCCTCATTTAGCTACCCTACTTATGCACTTCAGAAAATGACAAAGGAATTGGAAGATCTCTCAGAAATAATAATACGTGTGGGAACACAAGGTCTGGATGAACAGGCAGGCACAGCAATGGACTTAAAACACCAGTAGGAACACTAGGCCTGGATGAAGAGGGACATCATTCTAGGACAGAGGTCAATCCCACCTATGGACACAAGCCGCGGAGGAAAAGAAACTAACCAGGATTCCCTCCGTAACGGCGAGTGAAGAGGGAAGAGCCCAGCGCCGAATCCCCGCTCGTCCGGCGGGCGCGGGAAATGTGGCGTACGGAAGATCGCCTCTCTGGCGCCGCTCGGGGGCCCAAGTCCTTCTCATCAAGCCTCAGCCCGCGGACGGTGTTAGGCCGGTAGCGGCTCCCGGCGCGCCGGGACCGGGTTTTCTCGTAGTCTGTTTGTTTGGGAATGCAGGCCAAAGTGGGTGGTAAACTCCATCTAAGGGTAAATACCGGCTCCGGCGCGTGTTATTGCCCCCCCCCCCCCCCCGGCAGCAGCTTCGCCGTTTCCCCCGCCGTTTCCTCCTTCCCCTTTGCCAACTGTTAACTAGTCTTAACCTCATTCACTACATCTATGCAGACGATGTTCAGATTCTTATTCCCATAACAGAATCTATTAACAAAGCCATCGCACTTTGGAACAACAGCTTACAAGCCATCACTAATCTCCTCAACAGTCAAAGCATGAGATCTTATTAAGAAACTGACATTATCCTCAACAAATTCTTACTCCTAGCAAAACCTCTACCAAGTAAGTACACAGGGGTCTGTATTTTCATACCCCAGTGCTTGCTGTTTGAATACCGCTCTTGCCGTACCGACCCGCAGGGACCACCTAGGGACACAAGCTGTGGAGGAAAATAAACTAACCAGGATTCCCTCAGTAACGGTGAGTGAAGAGGGAAGAGCCCAGCGCCGAATCCCCGCCTGTCCGGCGGGCGCGGGAAATGTGGCATACGGAAGACCGGCTCCCCAGCGCCGCTCAGGGGCCCAAGTCCTTCTGATGGAGGATCAGCCGGCGGACGGTGTTAGGCCGGTAGTGGCCCCCCAATAAAACCACCAAAGACTGCTTCTATAAACTGCAAGTTTAAAAAAGGATAAGACCACTCTTCCACGCCAAACACTTCAGAACCATCCTCCAAGCCCTCATTTTCTACTACTGCAACTCTACATTACTTGGACTCCCTTCCTCATACACGAAACCACTCCAAATGGTTGAAAACGCAGCAGCCCGTCTACTAACAAACACTAGGAAAGGAGGCCACATTTCCCCAGTCCTAAAAGACCTCCACTGGTTACCAATTCAGTTCAGAGTCATTTACAAATCCATCACCTTGATATAAAAAATCATTCACCAACACACCATTATCGACCTACAAATTCCTCTCCGTTTATTCAAATGCACAAGACCGACCAGGGAAGCCTACAGCGGATGCAATGCCGGTATAAATAAATAAAATAAATAAATAAAATCAATAAGTACGTAAGGGAAAGTTGAAAACAACTTTCAAGACCGAGTTCAAAAGGGCGGGAAACCGTTAAGAGTTAAACGGGTGGGGTGCGTGCAGTCCGCCTGGAGGATTGAACCCGGCGGGTTCGGTGGGACCGGGGTTTCGGCGCATCCTCCACCCCTTTCGCGGGGGGGCGGGGAACGCCTCCCGGACGGCCCCGGCCCCGTCCAGGAATAAAAAAATAAAGTAAAGCAATAAAATCAATAAGTACGTAAGGGAAAGTTGAAAACAACTTTCAAGACCGAGTTCAAAAGGGCGGGAAACCGTTAAGAGTTAAACGGGTGGGGTGCGTGCAGTCCGCCTGGAGGATTGAACCCGGCGGGTTCGGTGGGACCGGGGTTTCGGCGCATCCCCCACCCCTTTCGCGGGGGGGCGGGGAACGCCTCCCGGACGGCCCCGGCCCCGTCCAGGAATAAAAAAATAAAGTAAATCAATAAAATCAATAGCCCCCCCTGGCAGCAGCTTTGCCGTTTCCTTCGCCGTTTCCTCCTTCCCCTTTGCCAACTGTTAAGTAGTCTTAACCTCATTCACTACATCTATGCAGACGATGTTCAGATTCTTATTCCCATAACAGAATCTATTAACAAAGCCATCGCACTTTGGAACAACAGCTTACAAGCCGAAGCCACCACTAATCTCCTCAACAGTCTAAACCTGGTCCTCAATGCCTCTAAAACTAAACTCCTCTTCATTTCCTACAAGCAAGAAAACCTCCCATCTCAGATCCATCACAAACACCTTCTCACCCACAACCATGTGAGAGACCTGGGAGTAATTATAGACAACCGTCTTCACCTAAAGAATATGATCCAAACCACAACTGTAAGATATAATATTATATCTTAATGGGCCTCGACAAAGGAAACTCTTTCCTATTGATCTTGTTAGACCTTTCCGCAGCGTTCGACATGGTCAACCACGCCATCCTCCTAAACCAGCTTTCGTCCATAGGAATCAGCGGCACCGTCCGATCCTGGTTCAAAACGTTTCTCAATAACAGAGGTTACAAAGTTAAACTCCAAAACAAGGAATCCTCAAGATTTGACTCTGTCATAGGAGTCCCTCAAGGTTCTTGATTATCTCCGACCCTATTTAATATCTATCTTCTTCCTCTCTGCCAACTTCTTACCGACCTCAATCTAAAGTACTTCCTTTACGCAGATGATATTGAAATCATCATCCATATCAAAGACACATACTCTAAAACTCTTGACTACTGGGAAACATGCCACCAGAAAATCAAACAAGTAGTAAACAACCTACACCTCATCTTAAACTCATCCAAGACAGAAATCCTACTCATCTCTCCTGAAAACAATATCTCCAACACTACTCTTCCCACCAACCTACCTACCACACAAGTTACAGACTTAGGAGTGATAATAGACAACCGGCTAAACTTCAAGGCACATATCAACAAAACAACCAAAGACTGCTTCTATAAACTCCAGGTTCG
>NC_042618.1:258943649-259025346 GCF_901001135.1 Rhinatrema bivittatum
ACGCGCCGGAGCCGGTATTTACCCTTAGATGGAGTTTACCACCCACTTTGGCCTGCATTCCCAAACAAACAGACTACGAGAAAACCGGTCCCGGCGCGCCGGGAGCCGCTACCGGCCTAACACCGTCCGCGGGCTGAGGCTTGATGAGAAGGACTTGGGCCCCCGAGCGGCGCCAGAGAGGCGATCTTCCGTACGCCACATTTCCCCGCCGCCCGCCGGACGAGCGGGGATTCGGCGCTGGGCTCTTCCCTCTTCACTCGCCGTTACGGAGGGAATCCTGGTTAGTTTCTTTTCCTCCGCGGCTTGTGTCCATAGGTGGGATTGACCTCTGTCCTAGAATGATGTCCCTCTTCATCCAGGCCTAGTGTTCCTACTGGTGTTTTAAGTCCATTGCTGTGCCTGCCTGTTCATCCAGACCTTGTGTTCCCACACGTATTATTATTTCTGAGAGATCTTCCAATTCCTTTGTCATTTTCTGAAGTGCATAAGTAGGGTAGCTAAATGAGGAGAATATTGGAGGGGCGAAGTTCCATATTCAAAGCTGAGTAGCTGTACTTATCTAGTGAAAGTTTGAAGGATCAGGGAAGGCTTGTAAGAATAGCCAAGTTTGTTAATAGATTCTGTTATGGGAATAAGAATCTGAACATCGTCTGCATAGATGTAGTGAATGAGGTTAAGACAAGTTAACAGTTGCCAAAGGGGAAGGAGGAAACGCCGGGAGGGGGGGCTATAACACGCGCCGCCAGAGCAGCGGGCCACCTGCCCCCCCTGGGCCTTCCCAGCCGACCCGTTGCCGGTCGCGGCGCACCGCCGCGGAGGAAATGCGCCCTGCGGGGGCCGGGGCCGTCCCCCGCCCCTCCCCCACCCCCCGCGAAAGGGGTGGGGGTGGGGGATCCGCCGAAACCCCGGTCCGACCGAACCCGCCGGGTTGAATCCTGCGGGCGGACTGCACGGACCCCACCCATTTACCTCTTTACAATTTCACGCCCTCTTGAACTCCCTCTTCAAAGTTGTTTTCAACTTTCCCTTGCGGTACTTACTTATTTATTTTATTTATTTAAGGTTTTTTTATACCGGCATTCATGAAATCGTTCACATGATGTCACTTTACAGAAAACAGGGGTGCAAAGAAAACAACCTATAACATAAATACACGTGGTGAAGAGATGCAGTTACAATTAACTGGGGCTATGAACTGGGAGTGTAAGAAATAAAGAGGGATAGAGGAGGTTAATTATATACATGTGTAGAATATAAAAATATACAAGAGTACATTACAAATATGGCGTCCAATATATACAGCTTCTGAGCTGAGAATTTATTGATGGTGTGTGTTAGGTGCAGTTCGGGAAGGCTTGCCTGAAAAGCCATGTCTTGAGTCTTTTCCGAAAGGTTAGGAGGCAAGGTTCATTTCTGAGATCTGGGGGGATGGAGTTCCATAACGGTGGACCTGCTGTGGAAAGGGCTCAATCTCTAAAGGTGCTGTGATAAGTGGTTTTGGAGGGTGGAACAAAGAGGCATCCTCTGTAGGCTTCCCTGGTCGGTCTTGTGCATTTGTATAAACGGAGAGGAATTTGTAGGTCGATTATGGTGTGTTGGTGAAAGATTTTGTATATCAAGGTGATGGATTGTAAATGACTCTGAACTGAATTGGTAACCAGTGGAGGTCTTTTAGGACTGGGGAAATGTGGTCTCTTTTCCTAGTGTTTGTTAGTAGACGGGCTGCTGCGTTTTGAACCATTTGGAGTGGTTTTGTGTATGAGGAAGGGAGTCCAAGAAATGTAGAGTTGCAGTAGTCTAATTTGGAGAAAATGAGGGCTTGGAGGATCCTGGTTAGTGTCTTTTCCTCCGCGGCTTGTGTCCCTAGCTGTGATTGAACTCTGTCCTCGAATGATGTGCCTCTTCATCCAGGCCTTGTGTCCCTAGCTGGGATCGACCTCTGTGCTCAACTGCTGCGCCTCTTCATCCCGGCCTTGTGTTCCCACAAGTGTTTTAACTCCGTTGCTGTGCCCGTTCCTGCAGGCCTTGTGTTCCTCTGGGGATAGGGAAATACATACAGTAACTGAGTGTAAGCAAGTATCTTTATGGCCAACATGCCTTGGGCGTTCTGACGTTGAGGTGGACGCACTAATAATAGTATCTGTCACTGACACAGTCCTTCTCCTGCCAGGGCTAGCAGCAGCACAACTCTGTGACGTGCCTGCTGTTTCCACCTGTGCTTCAAGCCTAATCTGTCTCCGCCTATGGTGCTCCTGTTCACGGACCTGTGCTAACAACAGCTCCTTCACAAATGACAGACAATTGGTCTGTAGGGCGAGTTTACCTTTCACACGGGGATCACAGACAGAGGCGAGCATGTATGTGCTGTCCTCTGTTAAAGGCCTTAATCTGTCTTTCACCTGCTGCTGCAAAACGTCCACACACTGCAGCACCTCAGCAGTCATTCCCTCTTGCCGTTTAATGCCTTCCAAATGGTCATCCAGGAATTTCACAATAGGGATGATGTCAGCCAAGGTGGAACTTCTGGAACTCAGCTCCTCCGTGACGTCCTTGAAGGGCTGCAGGATTTTTAACAGCTGACTCATGACTAACCAATCGTGATGCCCTAGGGGATTCTGTACACCTATGTCTATTGTACCAGAAAGTTCATGAAGGGGTGTCTGCAGCTCCAATAACCTCTCCAGCATCATAAAGGTGGAATTCCACCGGGTGGGAATGTCTTGAATGAGACGCTTCTCTGCCATATCCAAATCAGTCTGCTTTTCTCGGAGAACCTGCCCCGCCCTGACACTTCTGTGGAAGTGTGCTGCTATGTTCCTGCACTTGTGTATTAACCGACGCAGGTATTCAGTCTCCTTGTCCTTGGACTCCAAGCCCAAACCTGACTTCACTACCAGATGCAGAGTGTGTGCAAAACATCGGATGTTCTTAAACCGCCCATCGCTTATTGCCTTAACCATGTTTGCACCGTTGTCTGTGACAAAAAAGCCTGCCCGCGTTTTACTGTCTCGCTGGTGTACTTTCCAGCTCGCCAGCATCTTTCTGATGCATGCTAGAATATTGGCAGCGGTATGGGAATGGTCCGTCAGGTGGGTGTTCAGTAAAGCCCACCTCCACCCTGATGCTTGTTCAGTAATAGAGCTGCTGGCTGCCCCTGCCTCTGCCATGTCCCACCAGTGTGCTGTCAGAGAGAGGTAAGAGTGTGCAGCATTCATGGCGGTCCAGATATCGCAGGTGAAATGCACTCTTCCGTCTGCCTTTCCTAGCAGTGCTTGCACGCGACTGACACAGTGCTTGTACAGGCTGGGGATGACCTTTCTACTAAATGTGGTTCTGGAGGGGACTTTGTAATTTGGAAGTACGACCTTCAAGAAACGTTTGAAACCCACATTCTCCACTAACTGCAGGGGCTGGTCATCAAGGGCAATCATTTCCCCAATGCTCCTGGTTACTACTTTTGCGGCTGCCTGCCTCCTACCCCGGGATAGCGTTACCGCACTCCACCCCATTTCCTCCATGGTGCATTGTCGCTTCTCCCACATGTCAGTGGATTTCTGGCCTGCCGCCTGACTGCTAGAAGGGTATGAGGGCGTGGGCTGACTCTGCTGCTTTCCTACCACTGCACCCTGGTTGGAAGGGGAAGGGGTCCCCTGACGGAAAATGCTACCATCCCCAGATGGCAGTAATCTTGTTGGGTGTTGCCTCTTAATATGATACTCCATGCCAAAATTTGACAGATGTCCCAGTTGCTTGCCTCTGCTAATATCCCTGGCACAGTAATTACACCGAGCATAACGCGGGTCTTCTGTCACTTTAAAATGTGCCCAGATCGCAGATTTCTTTTGTGATCCTCCTCTCTTTCCCGCCCTGGGGGTGGATGGTGGCACTGGAGTTGAGGTACTACTGGGTGTGGGTGGTGCACCCACTGCACCCGGCGAAGCAATGCCAGCGGGGGCAACAGTCACCCTCTGTCTCCCTTCTGACAGCTCTTCCTCCTCCTCGATATCAGTGGAATGTCTCCCCTGCCGCAGATTTCTGGAGGTGGAGGCTAAAACAGGACTAACTGACAATTCTACCGAAGATTGCTCAGGTATTACATCTTCCGTTTCTGATGAGAATCCCATCCAAGAAGATTCTTCTTCTGAATCAGAAGCTAACAGTGCCAGCGCTACCTTGTCACCGCGAAGTTTTGCAGGACACTTCTGTCCCCTGGCTGCTCTTGGGTGTGTAACTTTTGTCTGGCTAGACTCTGCCTCCTCTTCACTCTCCTCCAAAACTACAGTGCCAGAAACACGTGCTGGCGATTGCAAAGTTTCATGGTCTGATTTCTTTTTTTTTGCCATGGAACTGCCATCCCCTACAAAGACGTTTGATTGCGACAGTTGCCTTTTTACCTGTACTGGTGGTGTTGCGCTGGTGTCTTTTGCGGTGCCTCCGCTGCCATTCCCACTAAGTCGCTTGCATCTCCCTTTCCCTGACATTATGGATTTAATGTCAATGAGTACTAGTGGTAACACTGCCCACTGTCCCACAATAATAATGTTCGGTCAGTTTAAAATAACTAAATTAACAGACCCACTCAAGAAGAATGCTCAGTCTGTTTAAAATAACAAAATGAACGGACCAAGTCAAGGACAATGCAGTTAAGTCTGTTTAAAAATAGCAGATTGAACAGACTCGCTGAAGGGCAATGTTCACTCTGTTTACAATGCCCACTGCCTCACTGCCTGCCTGGCAATGCACGGAATGTGTCTGTCTGTGTGTGTGCAGTGAGTGCACAGAGAACCAGCTTCCTTTTCAGTAGATATGAGGCAGAGTACTGCCAGTGCCAGCCCTGGCACTGCCCACCCAGCACTGAACCACTCAAGGAGAATGCTTTTAAGTCTGTTTAAAAATAGCAAATGTAACAGACTCGCTGAAGGGCAATGTTCACTCTGTTTACAATGAATTTGTAAAGTCCGGTATAGAAATATATATTAAATAAATGCCCACTGCCTCACTGCCTGCCTGGCAATGCACGGAATGTGTCTGTCTGTCTGTGTGCAGTGAGTGCACAGAGAACCAGCTTCCTTTTCAGTAGATATGAGGCAGAGTACTGCCAGTGCCAGCCCTGGCACTGCCCACCCAGCACTGAACCACTCAAGGACAATGCGGTTAAGTCTGTTTAAAAATAACAAATTGAACAGACTCGCTTAAGGCCAATCTTCACTCTGTTTATGCCCACTGCCTGCCTGGCAATGCACGGAATGTGTCTGTCTGTGTGTGTGCAGTGAGTGCACAGAGAACAAGCTTCCTTTTCAGTAGATATGAGGCAGGGTACTCCCAGCCCTGGAACTGCTGCCCACCCAGCACTGAACCACTCAAGGACAATGCGGTTAAGTCTGTTTAAAAATAACAAATTGAACAGACTCGCTTAAGGCCAATCTTCACTCTGTTTATGCCCACTGCCTGCCTGGCAATGCACGGAATGTGTCTGTCTGTGTGAGTGCAGTGAGTGCACAGAGAACCAGCTTCCTTTTCAGTAGATATGAGGTAGGGTACTCCCAGCCCTGGAACTGCTGCCCACCCAGCACTGAACCACTCAAGGACAATGCGGTTAAGTCTGTTTAAAAATAACAAATTGAACAGACTCGCTTAAGGCCAATCTTCACTCTGTTTATGCCCACTGCCTGCCTGGCAATGCACGGAATGTGTCTGTCTGTGTGTGTGCAGTGAGTGCACAGAGAACCAGCTTCCTTTTCAGTAGATATGAGGCAGAGTACTGCCAGTGCCAGCCCTGGCACTGCCCACCCAGCACTGAACCACTCAAGGAGAATGCTTTTAAGTCTGTTTAAAAATAGCAAATGTAACAGACTCGCTGAAGGGCAATGTTCACTCTGTTTACAATGCCCACTGCCTCACTGCCTGCCTGGCAATGCACGGAATGTGTCTGTCTGTGTGTGTGCAGTGAGTGCACAGAGAACAAGCTTCCTTTTCAGTAGATATGAGGCAGCGTACTGCCAGTGCCAGCCCTGGCACTGCCCACCCAGCACTGAACCACTCAAGGAGAATGCTTTTAAGTCTGTTTAAAAATAGCAAATGTAACAGACTCGCTGAAGGGCAATGTTCACTCTGTTTACAATGCCCACTGCCTCACTGCCTGCCTGGCAATGCACGGAATGTGTCTGTCTGTGTGTGTGCAGTGAGTGCACAGAGAACAAGCTTCCTTTTCAGTAGATATGAGGCAGAGAACTGCCAGTGCCAGCCCTGGCAGTGCCCACCCAGCACTGAACCACTCAAGGAGAATGCTTTTAAGTCTGTTTAAAAATAGCAAATGTAACAGACTCGCTGAAGGGCAATGTTCACTCTGTTTACAATGCCCACTGCCTCACTGCCTGCCTGGCAATGCACGGAATGTGTCTGTCTGTGTGCACTGCAGTGCACATAGAACTAAAGTAGATATGAGGCAGGGTACTCCCAGCACTGGAACTGCTGCCCACCCAGCACTGAACCACTGAAGGAGAATGTGTTCACTCTGTTTACAATGCCCACTGCCTCACTGCCTGCCTGGCAATGCACGGAATGTGTCTGTCTGTGTGCACTGCAGTGCACATAGAACTAAAGTAGATATGAGGCAGAGTACTCCCAGCCCTGGAACTGCTGCCCACCCAGCACTGAACCACTCAAGGAGAATGCTTTTAAGTCTGTTTAAAAATAGCAAATGTAACAGACTCGCTGAAGGGCAATGTTCACTCTGTTTACAATGCCCACTGCCTCACTGCCTGCCTGGCAATGCACGGAATGTGTCTGTCTGTGTGTGTGCAGTGAGTGCACAGAGAACAAGCTTCCTTTTCAGTAGATATGAGGCAGCGTACTGCCAGTGCCAGCCCTGGCACTGCCCACCCAGCACTGAACCACTCAAGGAGAATGCTTTTAAGTCTGTTTAAAAATAGCAAATGTAACAGACTCGCTGAAGGGCAATGTTCACTCTGTTTACAATGCCCACTGCCTCACTGCCTGCCTGGCAATGCACGGAATGTGTCTGTCTGTGTGTGTGCAGTGAGTGCACAGAGAACAAGCTTCCTTTTCAGTAGATATGAGGCAGAGAACTGCCAGTGCCAGCCCTGGCAGTGCCCACCCAGCACTGAACCACTCAAGGAGAATGCTTTTAAGTCTGTTTAAAAATAGCAAATGTAACAGACTCGCTGAAGGGCAATGTTCACTCTGTTTACAATGCCCACTGCCTCACTGCCTGCCTGGCAATGCACGGAATGTGTCTGTCTGTGTGCACTGCAGTGCACATAGAACTAAAGTAGATATGAGGCAGGGTACTCCCAGCACTGGAACTGCTGCCCACCCAGCACTGAACCACTGAAGGAGAATGTGTTCACTCTGTTTACAATGCCCACTGCCTCACTGCCTGCCTGGCAATGCACGGAATGTGTCTGTCTGTGTGCACTGCAGTGCACATAGAACTAAAGTAGATATGAGGCAGAGTACTCCCAGCCCTGGAACTGCTGCCCACCCAGCACTGAACCACTCAAGGAGAATGCTTTTAAGTCTGTTTAAAAATAGCAAATGTAACAGACTCGCTGAAGGGCAATGTTCACTCTGTTTACAATGCCCACTGCCTCACTGCCTGCCTGGCAATGCACGGAATGTGTCTGTCTGTGTGCACTGCAGTGCACATAGAACTAAAGTAGATATGAGGCAGGGTACTCCCAGCCCTGGAACTGCTGCCCAGTGCCCACCCAGCACTGAACCACTCAAGGAGAATGCTTTTAAGTCTGTTTAAAAATAGCAAATGTAACAGACTCGCTGAAGGGCAATGTTCACTCTGTTTACAATGCCCACTGCCTCACTGTCTGCCTGGCAATGCACGGAATGTGTCTGTCTGTGTGCACTGCAGTGCACATAGAACTAAAGTAGATATGAGGCAGGGTATTCCCAGCCCTGGAACTGCTGCCCAGTGCCCACCCAGCACTGAACCACTCAAGGAGAATGCTTTTAAGTCTGTTTAAAAATAGCAAATGTAACAGACTCGCTGAAGGGCAATGTTCACTCTGTTTACAATGCCCACTGCCTCACTGTCTGCCTGGCAATGCACGGAATGTGTCTGTCTGTGTGCACTGCAGTGCACATAGAACTAAAGTAGATATGAGGCAGAGTACTCCCAGCCCTGGAACTGCTGCCCAGCCAGCACTGAACCACTCAAGGAGAATGCTTTTAAGTCTGTTTAAAAATAGCAAATATGAGGCAGAGTACTGCCAGCCCTGCCTGGCACTGCCCAGGATAAAATGTACAGACTCACTCAATAAGAATGTTCTTTTTTTTTTTCCCTAACAAAGAATCTGTTCTGTGTTGTCTATCAAATCTGGTTCTGTTCTGTGTTGTCTATCAAATCGGGTTCTGCTATCTTCTCTGCCTCAGCCTGCCTAAGCCCACCCTGCACGATCCCGATCCCGATCCCACCTCCCCACTGAATCGCTGACAATGTCCGTCAGTCCTCGTGCTGCTGCTGCTTTTATAGTGCTGCTGGCTCGTCAGGAAATCCTCAGAGAAGCACGGAATGACAGCGCGATTCGCTGCATTCAGTGCTTCTCTGAAAAGGTGAACGCAGATTCGCTGCGTTCCGGTATCCATGCCGACCTGTCCCACCCTTTCCTGTGAGTCACTGAGACTCACAGGACAGGGTCAGACAGGTTGGCATGGTTACCGCAGGGGCGCCGCCATTTTCAGGTAATCCGGGGCTCCGAGCTCGAGTCGCAGGTAATGGCGGCGAGAAAGCGCGCGCATGGCGATTCGCCGTATCCGACATATCTATGTTCATTTATGTCGGAAATCTGCTCGTATACGCCCCATCTTTTTTTTAAGTTAAAAAAAAATATTGAGTTGCGTTTTCCATATGCGGTCAATCCGAATGCACATCCCTAGTAGACATACAGCATACAGGCATCCTGTGAGATTCTACCAGCTCTCCTGAGGCCTCCTCAAGCTCTCTAGGCCCGGGGCTCTTATGGCAGGGTAAAAGGATCTTCCCTTTACCCAAAATCCTTTGCGGTCTTCTGCCTTAAGGAGGCCTGGGTTAAACTCCTGAAACAGGCTCCTTAAGGTAGAATGAGGGAGTTGTCGGTATACTCCATCACAGAGGTATTTAAATGTCTCTATCATATCTCCCCATCCCACCTTTCCTCTAGGATGTTTAGATCTTTGTCTCCATATGCTTCAGAATGAAGAGCACTATTTTCGAGCCAACCTTGGGACCAATTCCATTTAGTTTATATCCTTTCAAAGATGCAGTTTCCAGAATTGCATGCAATACTCCAAATGAGGTCTCTTAAGGGACTTATAGAGGAGCAATATCACCTCCTATTTTATGGTGAACATTTCTTTTCCTACACACTCAAAATAAAATTAATAAGTTAAAAACACAATTCTCCACCTCCTTGCCAATTAAAGAACCAGAAGAAATACATAAGCAGCCTAAATGGAACATATTCAAAATAGCCTCTAAAATGGAAATAAATCAAATCATTACAAAAATTAAGCAAGCTTCCCACCCACTAGACCCTATTCCGGCGAGTTCCCTGAAAACAGTAAAAATGTAATCACTCCAACAATCACAACCATAATCAACCACTTGCTATCAGAAGGATTGGTCCCTTATAGGGTTAAACAAGTTGTGTTCAAACCAATCTTAAAAAATAAAACTGGTAGATTTGATGACTGGGACAATTACAGACCAATATCCAACCTACCTTTATCGCAAAAGATCTAGAAAAAGCAGTGCTAAATCAATTGGAAAATTGCCTAGAAGACAATGATATTCTATACCCAAATCAATTCAGATTCAGAAAAGATGACTCAACAGAAACTCTACTCATACTGTTACGACGTAGAAAGCTGGATGTGGATCCTTTTGCCGACCGGCGAGAGCCAATCGGGAGGCAGAGAACCCGCTGGACGAGCTGGCGTTTCACCCGGAAACCCATGACTCCTCCAGAGAAGCTGTGGGAGCCCGGGTCGCTGGGACTTAGGAGTCTTCGCCCTGGAAGCCCGAGGTCCCCCCAGGAGGAGCCCGTAGGGACCCGGACCGCTGGGACTTAGGCGGAAGAAGCAGCGGAGCCAGACGGTGAGAGCACAATTCGGAATCCCGGCAGGCGGACTGGAGAGAGGAACGGACCGGAGTCTAGGCAGGCAGCAAGCAAACAGTAAGAAGTCACAACCGAGGTCAGGGCAGGCAGCAGGCAGGCAGGAACAAAGAGACTAACCAGGATCAAGGCAGGCAGCAGGCAAACAGGAACAGGGTCACAAACCAAGGTCTGGATACTCAAAGATCAGGAGTCAAACAGAACGAGTCCGAAGGTCAGGCAGGCAGGCAGGCAAGCAAAGTCCAGGAACGAGCAGCAAGGATCAGGAACCAGGTGTGCAGGAACGGCAACTAAGTCTCCGTAGAGTGACCTCGTTGCAAGGCGATTTAGGGAACTCTGGCGTTCGTTTAAATGCCCCGCCGGCGTGTGACGTCACCCAGGCCCGTCCCAGCACATCCGGGTGCTGGATGCTTAAAACAGCCTTCCTCGCGCGCGCGCGTACCCATGCTGAGGGGCGGAGTCTTCGACGGCGTCTCCACGAGGGAGACGCCGCTGCCACGCGGTTATGGAGGCCCAAAACTCGGTACCATGCGGCGCCCGGACTGCAGGTAAGCGCCCGGTCACCGCGCTCATGACCGGGAGCGTAACAGTACCCCCTCCCTTACGCCCCCTCCTCAGAGGACCGGGCTTACCGGGGTTGTCTTGATGATACTGAGACAGTAGAGACTTGTCCAGAATATTCCGTGCAGGTTCCCATGAATCCTCCTCAGGACCACATCCTTCCCAGGCTAGTAAATACTCCCAGCGACGGTTATGAAACCGCACATCCTTTAATTCTCGTACCTGGTATACCAGATCCTCAGAAGATGCGGCTGAAAGTGAGTCAGGGGTAAGTCGATGAAAACGAGAGATTACTACTGGTTTCAGCAAAGACACATGAAACACGTTGTGAATGCGTAAAGATGAGGGGAGACGAAGTCTATAGGACACCGCGCCTATACGTTCCGCCACGGCAAAAGGTCCACAGAACCGGGGAGCCAATTTACGAGACCGACCCGGAAAGTGAAGATTATTAGTGCTCAACCATACTTTAGTTCCAGGCAATAACTGAGGTGCGGAACTTCGATGACGATCTGCTTTCCTTTGCGCCTTCTCCGCGGCACCCGAGAGTCGATGTTGCAGAATTTCCCATGTTCGTTGAAGTTGCTGGGCTACAGACTGGACTGAAGGCGAGGGAACCTCTACCGGAACTGGAACCGGTGGTCTGAGATGAGAACCGAAGACGGTCTGGAATGGAGACTGTCCTGTCACGGAGTGAATGTGATTATTGTAGGTGAATTCCGCCCAAGGCAGAAGGGAAACCCAATTGTCTCTCTTTTCAGAAATGAAGCTGCGAAGGTAAGTTTTGAGAGAGCGATTCATTCGTTCCGTTTGTCCATTGCTCTGGGGATGGAACGCAGTGGAAAGATTCAATTGTACTCCAAATTTTTTACAAAGAGCGCGCCAGTAACGGGCCGTAAACTGAGGCCCTCGATCGGAGACAATACTTTGTAGAAGTCCATGAGCACGAAAGATATGCTGTATAAAAAGTAGTGCCAGCTCGGGTGCAGTTGGGAGTTTCGGCAGGGGTACCAGATGAACCATTTTAGAGAACCGATCCACCGTGACCCAGATGACAGTGTTCCCTTCAGACGGTGGCAGGTCTACCACGAAGTCCGTGGCTATGTGAGTCCATGGCTGGGTGGGTATCGGTAAAGTTTGCAAAAGTCCCCATGGTTTCCCTATGCGTGGTTTCTGCCTGGCACATACCGAGCAGGATGCAACGTATTCTCGCACATCTTGCCGAACTCGGGCCCACCAGTAGTACCGATTTATTAGAGATAGTGTCCTATCCTGGCCAGCGTGACCTCCCGAGAGTGAGTCATGAGCCCAAATGAGTACTTTCTTCCGGTTACGTCGAGGAACTACTACTTTACCCTGAGAGGACACCATAGTACTTGCGAGACAGACTCTTGCTGGATCAATGATATACTGAGGGACCTCCTCCCTTTCTTCGAATATGGTATTTCGAGATAGAGCGTCGGCTCGCACGTTCTTGGAAGCAGGGCGGTATTTAAGAATAAAGTCGAATCGACTAAAGAACAGCGACCATCGAGCCTGCCTGGGATTAAGGCGTTGTGCCTGTGAAAGAAACTCCAGATTCTTATGGTCGGTATACACAGTTACCTGATGTTGAGCCCCCTCAAGCCACTGCCTCCATTCTTCGAAGGCCAACTTGATGGCCAAGAGTTCTTTATCGCCGATTCCATAGTTGTTCTCAGCCGGGGTAAACTTTTTGGAAAAGTAGGAGCACGGAAGTAATCTCCCGGTGTTAGAGTACTGGGAAAGGACTGCTCCTACAGCTATACTGGAAGCATCTACCTCCACAATAAAGGGCCGAGACGGATCTGGGTGATGCAAACAGGTCTTCAACAGGAAAGCCTCTTTCAAATCCAGAAACGCTTTACAGGCCTCGGGAGACCAGTGTCGAGTATCCGCTCCTTTTCTTGTTAACGCCGTTAGAGGCGCCACCAATTGCGAGTAACCTGGTATGAAATGCCTGTAAAAGTTTGCGAACCCGAGGAAACGTTGCAAAGCTTTTAGCCCGACCGGCTGAGGCCATTTCTTGATGGCGGACACCTTCTCGGGGTCCATGTTGAATCCAGTGGCTGAAATGATGTAACCCAAGAAGGGCAGAGAGTCCTGCTCGAAAAGACATTTTTCGAGTTTCGCATACAAATGTTGATCCCGAAGAATCTGAAGTACCTGGCGAACCTGGAGACGATGCGTATCCAAATCTTGAGAGAAGATAAGAACGTCATCTAGATACACTATAACACAAGAATTTAGTAGTTCACGAAGAATCTCATTCATGAGATGCTGGAACACTGCCGGAGCGTTGCACAAGCCGAACAGCATGACCAGGTATTCATAGTGACCGTCCCGGGTATTGAACGCGGTTTTCCATTCGTCCCCGGGACGGATCCGGACCAGGTTATAAGCCCCACGTAAGTCCAATTTGGTGAATACACGAGCCCCTTAAAGTCTATCTAGTAGCTCCCGAATCAAGGGCAACGGATAGCGGTTTTTTCTGGTAATTGTGTTCAGGCCTCGATAATCAATACAAGGCCTCAGCGACCCGTCCTTTTTTGCTACAAAAAAGAATCCTGCCCCAGCAGGAGATTTGGACGGACGTATAAATCCTTTGGCGAGATTCTCCTTGAGGTACTCGGACATAGCCTTAGTCTCTGGCTGAGATAACGGGTACACTCTGCCTCTAGGTGGCATCTTACCAGGAAGGAGTTCGATGGCACAATCGAAAGGGCGGTGTTGAGGTAAAAGTTCCGCCCTCTCCTTGGAAAAGACGTTAGCGTAGTCCCTGTAAGGGTGTGGAAATACGGGCCCAACGTGTGCCAAAGGTATAGGCAGTACTACCCTTGTCTTGATACAGGAGCGGAAACAATGTGAACTCCATTGTGAAATTTGTAACTCATCCCACCGAATGACTGGAGAGTGTAATTGCAGCCACGGCAGACCGAGAACCACTGGATATACAGACTTCTCCAATACCAAGAAAGAAATAGTCTCATGATGCAGCGCCCCAGTCTGAAGGGTGAGAGGACTTGTAGAGACTGAAATACTCCCCGGCAAAGGGGTTCCTTGAATGGATGTAACCCGTAAAGGTGGTTTTCGTGGTTGAGTGGCTAACTGAATTTTCTGGACAAGTTCAAGCGTGATAAAATTCCCCCCGGCCCCGGAGTCAATGAGAGCCCGTGTCTCAAAAATCCCTCCAGGGAATTTCAGGGTTACTGGTACCGTACATTGAGGAGCAGCATTAAAACAGCCCAGGAGACACTCCTCAAATACCCCTAGGCGTGACAGTTTCCCGGCCGCTCTTTACATTGTGAAAGGAAGTGTCCCTTCCCACCACAGTACAGGCATAGACCTTGGGTACGGCGGCAGCGTTTCTCCTCCTCAGAAAGAGACGTTCTTCCCAATTGCATTGGTTCCTCCGAGGATGTTTCGGCGGACACCCCGGTGGACCGGGAACTGGGCGCCAATGGCTTCGAGAAGACCGGAGCTAGAGATGCTAGATGCCGTTGAGGACGTACCTCCTTGGCCCTTTGCTGAAGGCGTCGGTCTATGCGTCCTGCGAGTTCTATGACTGTGTTAAGATCCTCCGGAAGATCCCTTGTGGCTAATTCGTCTTTGATTCGACCCGCAAGACCCTCCAGGAAAATACCTCGCAGCGCGTCGTCTTGCCATCCTACCTCCAACGCCAAAGTGCGAAACTCCAGTGCGTACTCCGACAATGTCCGCGCTCCCTGTCGAAGTTGTAGCAACTTGGAAGTCGCCGAGGTCTGGCGGGCAGGCTCGTCGAAGGCTGCTTTGAAGTTGGCTACGAAATTATCAAGGCTGGTAAGTGCGACGTCATTCTTCTCCCACATTGGTGACGCCCAATTGAGTGCTTTACCATCCAACAGGGAAAAGATATATGCCACCTTAACGGAATCAGTAGGAAATTGATTCGGCAACAAGGCAAAGCGCACGAAACACTGATTAAGAAATCCACGACACGCCTTGGAATCCCCTGCGTATCTGGAGGGAGCCGGAAGCTGAGTAGGCGTATGAAGCGTAACGACCGGAGCAGCCACCGGTACTGGTGCAGGAGCGGGTGGTTCGGCGTCCATACGAGTAGCCATACGTTCCACGGTGGCTACCAATGAGTCCAAAACCTGCTGCTGTTGGACCAATCGCTGAGCGAGGCCCGGAATGGCCTGGAGACCAGCGAGGTCTGCCGGATCCATGGCCTTGCAAACTGTTACGACCGTAGAAAGCTGGATGTGGATCCTTGGGCTGATCGGCGAGAGCCAATCGGGAGGCAGAGAACCCGCTGGACGAGCTGGCATTTCACCCGGAAACCCGTGACTCCTCCAGAGAAGCTGTGGGAGCCCGGGTCGCTGGGACTTAGGAGTCTTCGCCCTGAAAGCCCGAGGTCCCCCCAGGAGGAGCCCTTGGGGACCCGGACCGCTGGGACTTAGGCGGAAGAAGCAGCAGAGCCAGACGGTGAGAGCACAATTCGGAATCCCGGCAGGCGGACTGGAGAGAGGAACGGACCGGAGTCTAGGCAGGCAGTAAGCAAACAGTAAGAAGTCACAACCGAGGTCAGGGCAGGCAGCAGGCAGGCAGGAACGAAGAGACTAACCAGGATCAAGGCAGGCAGCAGGCAAACAGGAACAGGGTCACAAACCAAGGTCTGGATACTCAAAGATCAGGAGTCAAACAGAACGAGTCCGAAGGTCAGGCAGGCAGGCAGGCAAGCAAAGTCCAGGAACGAGCAGCAAGGATCAGGAACCAGGTGTGCAGGAACGGCAACTAAGTCTCCGTAGAGTGACCTCGTTGCAAGGCGATTTAGGGAACTCTGGCGTTCGTTTAAATGCCCCGCCGGCGTGTGACGTCACCCAGGCCCGTCCCAGCACATCCGGGTGCTGGATGCTTAAAACAGCCTTCCTCGCGCGCGCGCGTACCCATGCTGAGGGGCGGAGTCTTCGACGGCGTCTCCCTCATGGAGACGCCGCTGCCACGCGGTTATGGAGGCCCGAAACTCGGTACCATGCGGCGCCCGGACTGCAGGTAAGCGCCCGGTCACTGCGCTCGTGACCGGGAGCGTAACACATACCTTTAGTAGACCCAGTACTACAGGGGTTTAACAATAATGAATCTTATACCCTGGTACTAATAGACTTAAAAGCAGCCTTTGACACTGTGGCATCAAATGAGAAAAATTGGAATAGAAGGAAATGTTCTCAAATGGTTCTCTTCTTTCCTAGCAGACAGGTCATTCTAAGTAAAACTGGGCAACCACATCTCTGACTCATTCCCTAGTGATACAAGTGTCACTCAGGGTTCAACACTATCAGCAATACTTTTCAACATTTATATGCTCCCTTTATATACACTACTAGCAAAACTAGGAATCAATTTCTTCTTATATGCAGATGACATACATTTCTACATTCCATTCGCCAAAACAATTGAAAAAAAATAGCGTCAACATTCTCAACATACATGAAGGCCATACAGCAAGAACTGACACAACTTAAACTAACACTAAACACAAATAAAACCAAAATTGTATGGCTAAAGAGAAATCTCTCAACAATTAAACCGCCATCCCTAGACCTGGGTAATTTTCATATCACACCCTCTGAACAGGCATGAGACCTGGAAATACAGATCAATGAGAATATCTCAATGAAAAAGCAATAAATTAATTAAAACAGGATACTCCAAGCTGAGAATATTACATCAGTTGAAACCATTGCTAACATTCCAGGACTTCCACACTGTCTTACAAACACTAATTTTCTCAAATTTAGATTGCTGCAACTCCCTATTACTAGGCCTTTCTTCAGGACTTCTAAAACCACTACAGTTACTATAAAATGCCTCTGGAAGGCCTCTATTAGGGACAAGGAAATTCAACCACATCACCCCTTCACTGATAGCTCTGCACTGGCTACCAGTACAAGCTAGAATCCAGTATAAAGTACTAACACTAATTTTTAACATCATCAATGAAGGAAGCCCCTGCTTAATAGGTGTGAATCTCCAACAGCACATGTTTTCAATAGCAGACCCCAAGCTGTGGAATTCTCTACCAGAGAAAGAAAAAGGTTCAAACGTGAGCTGAAAACCTGACTCTTCATAAATGCATATGATTTAACATAATATATCAATTTGCAAAGAGCTACAATATTAAAAACATAATCAATGTTAGAAGAATGAATGACAAAGAATGAGGGCAACAACTCTCTGACTAATGTATGAAGACTATTGAAACAGAAATTATGTAGCACAATTTACCATATAAACCCTTGTATTAACATGTTGTAAATGTCTTGTGGATGTATAATATGAATTTCGATTTTGTAAACCATTGTGATCTTCTTTTGGAATGACGGAATATAAAACGCTAAAATAAAAAAAGATTACTTATGTTTTTTGCTGTTGCCTTATCCATCTGTTTGACCACCTTGAGATGATCAGATAAGATCTCCCTAAAATCCCAATCTTGTTTCATGTAAGAAAAAGGATCTTGGAGTTCTTGTAGGTAATATGTTGAAATCTTCGGCCCAGTGCATGGCGGGTGGTCAAAAAGCAATTAGAATGTTAATCTAAAAACAAATAGAGAATAAACCAGAAAATATCATATTGCCTCAATAATGAGCCATGGTGCAACTGCACTATAAATATTGTGTACAGTTCTAGTCACCCCATCTCAAGAAAGACATAGCGGAACTAGAAAATGTTCAGAAGAGGGTGACAAAATTTATATAGGGAATGGAAATTCTCTCCTATGATGAGAGACTAGGCAGGCTAGGGCTCTTCAGCTTGGAAGAAAGATGGCTGAGAGGGGACATGATAGAAGTTTATTAAATCATGAATCAGGTGGAATGGTTAAATAAAGGACAGTTATTTGCCCTTTCAAATAATACTAAAACAAGGGGATACTCCATGAAACTAAAAATCAGCAGGTTCACAACAAATCAAAGAAAATACTTTTTCACTTAGCACACTATCAAGCTGGGGAATCTGTCACCAGAGAACATGTTACATAGCAGGGTTTAAAAGAGGCTTGCACAAGTTCCTGGAGGAAAAGTCTATAACACCTGATTAGCCAGACAGACTAAAGGAAGCTATTGCTATTCCTGGGAGTGAGTAACAAATTTACTTTATCAGAACTGCCAGGTACTTGCGCCCTGGATTGGCCATTGTCAGAGGATAGATGCCAGATGTCTTGTAAATTCCTTTATTGATGTGGAGACACAAAATTAGCCCGACTCAGGCCGAGTTTCGCCGTTTGAAAACGGCTGCCTCAGGGGCTACAACATAAATAAATATAATATATAAATATATTAAAACATAATGTTGTAAATCAAATAAATGTTACAAAATATTAAAATTGGTGACAAATAGAAAGCGCATTGGTGTATATAAAAAATTAATTATTTTAAACATCACTCAGAACACTTATAAGCTAAGAAACACGGTTTGCATAAAAAAAAAATTTCTAAATCAATTAGACATAAGAAGAACTATATAGAATGTATTCAAGGTATTACCTTATATTCTCTCTGATTCACAATTGAGGTTATCTGTATGTCAAAAGTCACATAGATGACTATGTAACCAACAGCATTATTGAATCTATAATGGTGTAGAAAGGATGGCATAGTTATCTAGGATAATGATATCAAATAACAAATTACTGAAAAACTGTGTTAAAAAATGCAAGAAACAATACTTCTAATGTTGCAAATGGGTATATAAAAAATGAATAATTGATTGAATAATGATATAGTAATAAAACAATTAATAAAATGTGTTAAAATCTGAATCTTGAATTAAATAATAAATGTGAAGTGCTTAATTAAAATAGAGGAATTGTGACTACAATATCAGTGCGTTATTCAATTGAATTCATAAGTTACAGTAGTGAATTAGTCGGATCGCAATAAAAAAATTTTTGTGTAATACACCTCTAAAGTGGTGAGCTTAAAGATATGATGTTGTGAATGCATGTGACATGATGAATTTGGTGAGTAATTCAAAAGGGGCAGTGCATCAGTGTATAAAATTGATAATAAAGAGTCATCTCTTAGTGACAATCAAGTGACAGTGTAAAAACATATATCTAATTGATATTGCGGTGACCTCAATGTTATAGATAGACAAAATTCATGCGTTTATACTTATGAACTATATCTTATTGTTCTCTATTAAAACCGGACATGAACGACTCTTTGCTTATTAAATAAAAAGAAAGTTTTATTGGTTATTGCAGGTCAATACTGGATCCTATAATAAAATACGAAGCCTCTAATATTTTGTTGAGGGATCTATGTGGACACCTTATTAGGCGATCTTAATTTTATGGTCTACTATTATGTTGATGTAAGGAATTTATAATAAAATATAATGATATCATATGAGGCTAAATATTCTTATGACTACATAAATATGACTATCCAATAGAATAAATTAATAACGGAAAGAACGTCCTGAATAATAAAATAAATATATAGAACTAAAGAGGAAAATTATATTGAAAAAATTTTTTAAATATTTTTTAATGTATAATGTGGCTATTCATTTCTGTAGCTAATGTTTCATGTTCCTGTCTCTATGGAAACATCGCTTGAAAATTGAACATATGAGGCAAAACCAGAAAAATGTCTATTTCTTAAATTCTTCATTGTAAAGTGCAAGAGTGCTCATACTAAAGCGTGCCACTTCCAATGTCTAAACCAGCTCATTCTTTTTATTGTAAAGGTCTCATTGGGGACGTGCCGATTCAACATCAAACATTCCTAGCGAAATCAGACCGTTGTGATTATAGCGTTTAATGCCGAGTCAAAGTAAATATCTAAAAGTCTAGTTTTTAGTATCGAGGTCTCATTAAGGACATGCCGATTCAACTTTTGACATTTCTAGCGAAAACAGACTGTTATAATTGTAGCATTTAATGCCGAGACAGAATAAATATAAAAAAGCTATTTGTTAAGTTGCTATATTTGACATGATGATTACTGTAACAGAACATTACCTCATGAGCGTATTCACGATGAAATCTCCACTTGAACAGTCAAACATTAAGACTGTCAAGTGTGGGCGGTCAAATCGGGAAAATGAGCCAAATAGAAATTTGTTATCACTACACGTGCAAAACACTTGGAAATTGTTTATTTGTTTGATGAAGTGTAGTGTATTGAAAATTATGTTGAAAATGGATTTTTGTTTAAGGAAACTTTAGCTGTCATTCAATGGCTCATTTTCCCGATTTGACCGCCCACACTTGACAGCTGCATTTTGGCGCAAAAATTAAACTTTGGTGTATACATAAGTCCCATAGACAGAGCAGTCTTAATGTTTGACTGTTCAAGTGGAGATTTCATCGTGAATACGCTCATGAGGTAATGTTCTGTTACAGTAATCATCATGTCAAATATAGCAACTTAGATTCAATAATGCTGTTGGTTACATAGTCATCTATGTGACTTTTGACATACAGATAACCCTCAATTGTGAATCAGAGAGAATATAAGGTAATACCTTGAATACATTCTATATAGTTCTTCTTATGTCTAATTGATTTAGAAAATTTTTTTTTATGCAAACCGTGTTTCTTAGCTTATAAGTGTTCTGAGTGATGTTTAAAATAATTAATTTTTTATATACACCAATGCGCTTTCTATTTGTCACCAATTTTAATATTTTGTAACATTTATTTGATTTACAACATTATGTTTTAATATATTTATATATTATATTTATTTATGTTGTAGCCCCTGAGGCAGCCGTTTTCAAACGGCGAAACTCGGCCTGAGTCGGGCTAATTTTGTGTCTCCACATCAATAAAGGAATTTACAAGACATCTGGCATGTATCCTCTTTGTTCATCCTGATTGCTTTTATAGATCGCCTTCCTTTGTGTTTTTTGGGTCCTTGGCCATTGTCAGAGACAGGAAGCTGGGTTCAAAGAACTTTGGTCTGACCATGTATGGCAATTCTTAAGTTTTTATGTTCTAAGAATTTCATCCAGTGTGCTGTTCTGCTTCTTTGGGTTTTTGCAGCCCAAATGCATGACTGCATTTTTTGGCATTAAATCTTAACTCACAGGATTAGGGATGTGCATTCGTTTCATCTGTTTCATACGTTTCCTATACAAGCATGTAATATGAAATGTATGAAACATATGAAACGAATGCACATCTAATTGAAATGTAATAGGAAACAAATTAAATGAATGAAACGAATGCACATCCTTACACAGGATCATAAACTGTAAGCCAAAACAATCAGTAATCTGGGGACATACCACAAATCACACAAAAAATAACAAAATGTCACCCAGTTATATGTTTTATTTCATTAAACACATGATTTCTCTTTACCCTTTTTGTCTTTTTGTATTTTATATTTGTATTTTATTATCTTATATTTCTTTGTGGGACCTTCACAAGTACAGTTTGTAATTAGCGCAAACTGTGTTCTCTGCAAGTCCAGCTTTACTTTATTATTTTCAATTTTTATCAATATCTCACTTCATTTAATCTCAACTTCATCTTGTATTAAAAGCCTTCAACTGGATCTCTGGATCCTACGCTCATAGTAAAGGTCCCCCAGCAGGAGCCGTATTGATAGCATCTTATTTCATGAAAGAGAGCAAAAAACCTGAAATTTAGCTTTGATGTTTCAATTAATTGCTGCCCCAACATGGATCCACGTTTCAATGTCACATCTGCATCAGGGGGCTTCTCTATGATGTGATAATTTTTCTCATTCTTTTAATTCATTGCTCTACTCCCCAAAAAGACAAGCTGCATTTACACAAGCTCTTCAAAAAACCTTTTAAAAACATGGCGTCCACCAACACTCTTTATACCCATAGCAGGAAATGATGTCACTTTCAGATTAGGGAATACCAATTAATCATTTCATTCAATCCCTCAGGTTGCACTGATTTCAATTCAAATATCCAAAATTGCTCACGGCGGTTAAGCACTGATTGAACATCTCCTCCTCTCTCCAAAACGTATATTGACTCCAAAATAGTCCATTTGAATTCTTTAAATTGATGACTCTTTTCCACGCAATGAGATACAACAGGAGCTGTCAACTTGGATGTCATAATGCAACTCATATGTTCTAAAAGACGTGTCCGGATTTTTCTCTTTGTTTGGGTATTTTCGAGACAACAACAGGAATCACATGGGAAAAGATTTTCTCGGACACGCTCCAGCAAATGGGACGGACCATGGACTTGGTTGTCAGATTGGGATGGACCGATAACACGAGCACAATTTCGAAGTCAACAGCGGTAGTAAACTTATCCAACATCATATTGACTAATGAAACAATTAGGACCTAAAAAAAGGATTGTCTTATGTTCCTGAAAGTCCAAGCAACTCTTCAAACTAGGATTGATTTATTTTGGTTTTTTTGGTCCCTTCAAATTAAATTATATTTTGGTGATAGGCTGGGGGATAATCAATCCATTATTGTTCCAAAGTCTAGTTGGATAACCCCTGGACCAGTGGACCCTGTGATTGCGACATTTATGCAGTTAGTTCTGCAAGATCTAGATACGTAGGAACATGCTCAAGATTTTAAATGGAGATTTTCGTCACAAGAATGGTCCAAAGCACAACAACAGGCTGTCAAAAAGTTGTCTGATAATTGTGATGTAGTGGTTAAATCCGCTGATAAGGGGGGGGGACCATCGTGGTACAGAATAGGAGGGATTATGTTCAAGAAATCTATCGTCAATTGAAGGATACAACATATTATCAGTTACTACCAGGGGACCCGACTCCAGAATTTCAAAACCAGATTGGAGAAATTATTGACTTAAGTACAAAAGAGGGTTTTCTCTCAAATAGGGAGATACAGGCATTGAAGAGTAAAGAGAAATCATGTGTTTAATGAAAAGAATCATATAACTGGGTGACATTTTGTTATTTTTTGTGTGATTAAATCGTAGCTGCCAGACTTTAAACCATTTCTCAAGCTTCATTAGATTACTTCTCATGATTTCCACACCATCTTGGGTATCTACCGTGATACAGATTTTTGTATTATCCACAAAAAGACAAACCTTATCTGATAGTCTTTCTATGAAAATGTTGAAAAGAATGGATCCAAGCACTGATCCCTGCGGTACATCACTAATATTGCCCTCATCCTTGGAGTATTCTTCATTTATTGTTACCCTTTTTCTCCTCCCATTAAATCTGATTCTAACCTAAGTCAGTCACTTTAGGGACCATACTAAACAAAGGAACTCGGTTTATCTATAATTCACCTATGTGGAACAGTGTCAAAAGACATTAATGAAATCCAAGTACACTACATTTAACACTCTCCCCAATCCAACTCTCTGGTCACACAGTTAGATCAGATTCGTCTGACAAGACTTACCTCTGGTAAAACTATGCTGCCTCACAACTTGTAATCCATTCCAGAAATTTCACTATCCTCTGTTTTAACAGCAGATCCTGTAAGCAGGTTTAGGGGTGCAGGGATCTGTCTGCCACTGGCTTGAAGTAATTAACGAAAGTTTCGGTATAAAAAAAAAGATTAAATAAAAATAAATAAATAGGTACATAGAAAATCTTCAGATTTTTTTTGTTCTGATTGCTAGTAGAATTACAGTCCTTATCCTATATGTAGCCAACCTTAAAGCACATAGGCTGAGGATACCAGGGGAGACATGCTATCAGAATTGTTATCTTCCAAGTAGTGGTGCGACCTTTCAGGTGTTTTCAGGTTTGCGGCCCTTGCTTGTCCACATGGCTGCCATTCCATGTGGCCAATCTAGCAGAGTCTTGTGCGAAAAAGGGCTGAAGGTGGGAGTATCTGCTCTCATGGAAAAGGTTTGGCCCAAAGGAGAACTCCTGGGAGCCTTCCACCAACATCCTCGACAAGAACTTGATCCGACAATTCCACAAGGATCACCCCAAGAAACCCAGACCCCTGGGGGGGGGGGGGGCTTAGAGGAGGGGGTACTGTTACGGGAGCCAGCCATGGAGGCCCACAACCAGTCCCCTACACTTACCAGTGCGGCCGCCCCTTGTCTTGCTGGACCCAGAAGCCTTGCAGTGGCCGGGAATTGCTGTAGGCACATTCCGCCATGCTGCCTCCCCTCTGGGCCACCCACGCCAATGCCTCACTCTGGCCGGGTCACAGCCAGGCTCTGCTCGGGCGTCCCAGCTAACCCCCGGTCTTCCAAGTGCACGCGCGTGCGCGCCACTTGACCCATTTTCAGGGTTCACCATGGGAGGGGCCAGGACTCCTCCTCCCAGGCCTCAGACTATTTAAGGCAAGGCCTGCTCCTCAGGCCTTGCCTTGGCTACTCCTAGCTCTTGCATGCCTCTGGAAGCTCCGTTCTTCTGATCCTGAACTTCTCCCTGCTTTGGACTAAGATCCTTGACTGCCCGACCTCGAGATACACCGCCTGCCAAGATCCTTGCCTGCCCAACCACAAGATACACCACCTGCCAAGACCCTTGCCTGCCCAACCACAAGATACACCGCCTGCCAAGACCCTTGCCTGCCCGACCACAAGATACTCCACCTGCTAAGACCCTCACCTGCCTGACCACGAGACATGCCTTCTGTCCAGACCCTCTGGATGTCCAGCCAGTCCCAGTACTCAAGGGCTCAACCTGAGCGGAACGAGGGCTGGTATTGGTGAAGCCTCAGTGGGGTCTCAGGCTTCTCCAGCCTCGCAAACGGTGAGGAGGCTACCTCTAATAGACCCCAGTGAACGGATCTTAACAATCAAGAAGAACTATAGCTATGTAAGATGGAGCTGATCCAGAGTGAAGGGGCATTGTTATAGCAGGAATAATTCTATGCAGGTAAATTTGATGGAATCATTTTCAAAGTGGACTTATGTGTGTGAGTACATTTTGAAATTTGGTGCAATTTTACACACACATTTTCCATCTAATTTAAACAGGCTGTAATAAAATTATCCCCAATATTTCCTATGTACCAGAAACCTATTGCATTGGTAAGGATCTAACTGGGACCGTGCACAAGTATAAACAATTTGAATATATAGTTCTGATTTGTGTCTGGAAGATTTTGCTGGTATACCTACACAAACTGCCATGATCTCATTTTTTTTATTCTGCATGTTTCAATAGCTTAAAATAAGCCTGATTTACTAAGCATTTTTCCCATAGACACAAAATGGGAAAAAGTCTTAGTGGCACAAGACAATTTGTTTAGCATATCACTTTTTCTCTGCTGATCTTACATAGTTTACATACTTGATTGACAGATAGTAAGTAGTAAACTACCTACATGGGAAATTGAAGAGAGTCCAGAAGGGCAAGAAAATGGTTTCCCTTCCTTATAATAGTACCAGTGAAATCAGAAATGGCAGTGGAAAGCAGCAATACCTAAAATACATTTTGCAATATAATATACTCAGTCGTAACCCTAGTTGTGAGAATAAACATGTAGGACTTGTGTAACTTTTCCTACGGATAGATTTTTAGCTAGTTATGCTAAAATAATAAACAGAAAATTGGAGGTGGGGGGGATGAGAGAAAAGATGAATATTTTACTTTCCAGCAATTATTTTTCAGTGCACGGAGGGTCACAGAGGAGCTCACTTTACACTTTGCAGAGAAGTGATCTACATTCCAGAGAAAGCAGCACATGTATCGCATACTGCAGGAGCTACTATGGGAATTACTCATTTTAAATGAATACAAAAGCAAATCCTCCCACTTCAATGACTGAAGCACAAAGCAGAATTGTTCCAAATGTCTCATACGTTTTTCTCTAAAAAAAAAAACAAGGTGACTTTATTTATTTATAAATCTATGTTACTTTCAAGCAGTATTTGTTGAACATTTTTTTAAAATTTAATGCAATACTGTTATTACAATGTACAGCCATGTTACAACAAGATAGGGCCTAATTTAATAAAGATTCTTTCCATAGCCATATAATGGGGAAAGTCCTTTTTGAACAAGTTCATAGAATGAAAACAAATGGGATTATACTGACGGAATATATAAATCATTCTGTACATCTGCTCCCCAAGCAGTTGTGGGATAAGTTGTTATTGAAATGCTGCTCAATAAAGCGGAGCCTGAACTGCTTTGTCTAGCTCTGCCCAGAAGCTTTTTGTTCTGGTTGCTATAGGAAATTCACTTCAAAAGTGAGGCAGCTGACATAAAATTACCTTACTAGGAATCATCAACTAACTAAAATGTACAGGCTGCAGTAGTCACTGCAGATAATTAACAAAGGCAGAAGATTGGCATTTTATTCATGTAGTTCCTTGAAATTGTTTCCTTTTTCCCTGGAACTGATACCTACACAGTGAGCTATGCTATCACAGAAAGTAAAACCAATCCCATCTTGCATGGAATTACTATGTTTTACCCTCTTTGTTACAGCCCATGGGGAAATGAAACTGTGCAATTTAAACAGATAACAGATGATTTATTAGGGATGTGAATCGTTTTCCATATCGTCTTAACGATAGAAATCGTGTGGCAGGGCAAGAAAATCGTCTTAGGCACGATTTTTTAGTTAAAAAATCGTTAAAAATCGTTTTTTCCGATTAGTGCGCACTAACTGGGAGTTAGTGCGCACTAACTGAAAATGATACAATTTGACACTTTTCAGGTCAGTTAAGGTCAGTTTAGGAATGAATATGTATTCCTATTGGCTGCCCTCTTATTTATTCATGTTACCAAGTTTCCTACTGACAGTATATGGGGGATGGGAAATGGAAACAGTTGGTAGCTTGACAAAACAAGTAATGTGATCAGTCAATGTGACTAGAACTTGTGCCCTAACCCTGATACCAGGGGTATTGTGATCTTCCTGCACACAGTGCCCTATCCCTATTAATACCAGGAGTGTTGTGATCTTCCTGCACACAGTGCCCTATCCCTAATACCAGGGTTGTTGTGATCTTCCTGCACACAGTGCCCTATTCCTGATACTGGGGGTGTTGTGATCTTCCTGCACACAGTGCCCTATTCCTGATACCGGGGGTGTTGTGATCTTCTTGCACACATCCCGATATCAGGGATAGGGCACTGCATGCAGGAAGATCACAACACTCCTGGTATTAATAGGGAAAGGGCACTGCATGCAGGAAGATCACAACACTCCTGGTATTAATAGGGATAAGGCACTGCATGCAGGAAGATCACAACACCCCTGGTATCAGGGATAGGGCACTGTGTGCAGGAAGATCACAATACCCCGGAGGAGTGAGGGTCAGGCAGCTCCCCCCTGTCTGTGAAGCCAGCCTCTCACTAGTAATGCAGGGAGGGAGCTGTCTCAGACTTCACCATCCTCCCCCCCCCCCCTTACCCACACACCATTCACTAGCTGGGACATAGGGGAAGTCAGGAGTGAGGGTCAGGCAGCTCCCCCCTGTCTGTGAAGCCAGCCTCTCACTAGTAATGCAGGGAGGGAGCTGTCTCAGACTTCACCATCCACCCCCCCCCCTCACCCACACACCATTCACTAGCTGGGACATGGGGGAAGTCAGGAGTGAGGGACAGGCAGCTCCCCCCTGTCTGTGAAGCCAGCCTCTCACTAGTAATGCAGGGAGGGAGCTGTCTCAGACTTCACCATCCTCCCCCCCCCCCCTCACCCACACACCATTCACTAGCTGGGACATGGGGGAAGTCAGGAGTGAGGGACAGGCAGCTCCCCCCTGTCTGTGAAGCCAGCCTCTCACTAGTAATGCAGGGAGGGAGCTGTCTCAGACTTCACCATCCTCCCCCCCCCCCCCTCACCCACACACCATTCACTAGCTGGGACATGGGGGAAGTCAGGAGTGAGGGTCAGGCAGCGCCCCCCTGTCTGTGAAGCCAGCCTCTCACTAGTAATGCAGGGAGGGAGCTGTCTCAGACTTCACCATCCTCCCCCCCCCCTCACCCACACACCATTCACTAGCTGGGACATGGGGGAAGTCAAGAGTGAGGGTCAGGCAGCTCCCCCCTGTCTGTGAAGCCAGCCTCTCACTAGTAATGCAGGGAGGGAGCTGTCTCAGACTTTACCATCCACCCCCCACCCCCCCTCACCCCACACACCATTCACTAGCTGGGACATGGGGGAAGTCAGGAGTGAGGGTCAGGCAGCTCCCCCCTGTCTGTGAAGCCAGCCTCTCACTAGTAATGCAGGGAGGGAGCTGTCTCAGACTTCACCATCCTCCCCCCCCCTCACCCACACACCATTCACTAGCTGGGACATGGGGGAAGTCAGGAGTGAGGGTCAGGCAGCCCCCCCCTGTCTGTGAAGCCAGCCTCTCACTAGTAATGCAGGGAGGGAGCTGTCTCAGACTTCACCATCCTCCCCCCCCCCCCTCACCCACACACCATTCACTAGCTGGGACATGGGGGAAGTCAGGAGTGAGGGTCAGGCAGCTCCTCCCTGTCTGTGAAGCCAGCCTCTCACTAGTAATGCAGGGAGGGAGCTGTCTCAGACTTCACCACCCTCCCCCCCCCCCCTCACCCACACACCATTCACTAGCTGGGACATGGGGGAAGTCAGGAGTGAGGGTCAGGCAGCTCCCCCCTGTCTGTGAAGCCAGCCTCTCACTAGTAATGCAGGGAGGGAGCTGTCTCAGACTGGTATCAGGGTTAGGGCACTGTGTGCAGGAAGATCACAACACTCCTGGTATTAATAGGGATAGGGCACTGTAAGAGATGACTGTAGTAGATTGAATAAAGATCTGATGTTTCTGCTCTCCTCACACCAAACAAAAACAACACACAAGCAGAGAAGCCCTTCTTACAAAGCTGAGCTAGTGAGTTAAGTAGGAGGAAAAGTAAACATACTGGTGCCAGTGTGGCTACTTAAAAAATACACTTACCAACAATCAATTACATATATTTGAACTGTGTACAGTTCCAGCCAGGACCACCTTTCTAAAATGCACAGTGATTGGCAAATTCAACATGCACTAGCATTTCAGGTGCCTGCTAACAAAAATAATAAACAAACAAGTTCTAGTCACGTGAGTGCTGATCATTACATTACTTTTTTTGTCAAGCTTCCAACTGTTTCCATTTCACATCCCCCCAACCATATTGGTAACATCAATAGATAAGAGCACAGCCAGCCAATAGGAATACATACATACATATTCATTCCTAAGTGACCTTTACTGACCTGGGAAGTGTGAACACTTTGTTTCATTTTCTGTTGGTGTTCGTTAGTTTCCAGTTCCATTTCCCATCCCCCCAACCATCACCTCAGTGGTAACCTTGGTAACATCAATAGATAAGAGGGCAGCCAGCCAATAGGAACACATATTCATTCCTAACTGACCTTCAGTGACCTGGAAAGTGTTTATTTGTATCATTTTCAGTTAGTGCGCACTAAATCGAGTTAGTGCGCACTAACGGGGAGTTAGTGCGCACTAACTCGAGTTAGTGCGCACTAACACGATTTAACGATTTTTAACGATAAATCGTTAGAATTTCTATTGTATCGTGTTCTATAACGATTTAAGACGATATAAACATTATCGGACGATAATTTTAATCGTTGAAAAACGATTCACATCCCTATGATTTATATCTTCTTAAAAGCTGTGTTTCACTATAACATAAAGGAAGACTATGGCCTAGGTACTAGAGAGCAATAATGCTTTTTTTACAGGTAAAGCTGACTTCCCCCAAAAACGATCTTGCCCTTTATTATTTATAATATGCCATTATTCCACATTTATCACATCTAAAAGCAAAGTGATAAATTTCTAAGTACTTTGACAAGCTGCATAAAAATTACATTTTTATGTAAATAACTTTTTTTTTGCTAAATTTATAATGCTGCAGTACATATTTTAAAAAAATGCAATAAATAAATAATAACGATTTTAAATCATTGAATGGAGGAGTAGCCTAATGGTTAGAGCAGCAAGTTGCAAACGAGGGAAGCCAGCGTTCAAATCCCACTGCTATTGCTTGTGAACTTGGGCGAGTGACTTCACCCTCCATTACCTCAGGTACAAATATAGATTGTAAGCCCTCTAGGGCTAAGAAAATACCTACTGTACCTGAATATAATCAGCTTTGAAGTGCCTGAAAGGCAGAATATAAATAAATGGTACTCTTCAAGCAATTAATAAATACTGCAGCAGCGAGGAACATGGAAAACAGATACAAAAAGATAAACTCCAATAAGCAATATAGCTATAAAAGAGATTTTTATATATGCTTTTTTATAGTAGCAACTGATTTGATTACTGAGGTCTCTAACTTATCAGCATCTCTTGGTGTTAGAAAATGTCAGTGTTCATTCTGACAATCCTGCAAAATCAGCTGATGTGAAATTCTTAGTCATGTGATGGGGAAAAGGCTGGGAAGTATCATTCTGAAAAAAGGCAGTTGCTAAGAGCAGATCTAAGGAAAACTCCGAACTCCTACTGGACTCCCAGGGATTGCATTTGTAAATAAGGGGGGGGGGGAGATTCCAGGGATAAGCTAGGCCTGGGGCCTCAGCCTCTAGGTCAGAGCTTTCCAAACTTTTCATGTTGGTGACACACTTTTTAGATAAATATAATTTCACGACACAGTAATTCAGTCTACTAACAAACCAGAGGTTAAAGGTTAAACAAAAGAAACGTATTTCGACAATTTATGTATGTTTCCTTAAATATATACATAAATAAAATGTTTCATGTCACAACCTATCTCATGAAAACCTTTCATTTATATTAAAAATATATAATATTCCAAGATTAATGTTATTGTTATAATTTATGAATAACAATAATAAAACAAATTGTCTATCCCCCACCACTCATCTCTCTCCCCCAAGTACTGTTGGGTTTGTGGCATATTGTGGACTCTTGGTCAAAGTGGCGATGACTCCTCCCATGGGGAGGGGCCCTGTGGGGAACCACAATGATAGGCTAGACTCTAGTAATCAGACACTGAGGAAAGAAAGCTGTATTATACTGCTATTGATGCGTTGAATCTTGCCCAAGGAATGGACAGTACTGTAATCCAGCAATAACACAGTACCTCAGATAGTCTCTGTAGTGATGGTTTCACCCAGATGTAGTAAGGTCCGGTAGTGTTCCGCAGCGCGGGATAGGCCTTGAACCTGAAGGGTGGAATGAGGAGAGCTGGAGTGTAGTGATACTCTCAGCTGCAGAAAGAGGGTAAACTCTCCCTTTTGGAGGCGCTGATTGGGTTTCATGTTTATAGCACAGTCGAAAACTCTGTGAGGTGGAAGAACATCTGCTGCTTGTTTAGAGAAGGCATCCTGGAAAGAGGTGTATTGTGGAGGTAGGCCTGGTAAAGATGGTGTAATAGGCATACATATCAATGGAGAAACTTCTGCGAGACATCGGCCCTGACAGCCAGGTCTCCACCGAGATAATTCCAGCGTTGCCCAGTTAAACTGTGGCATATGATACTGTAGCCAGGGCAGTCCGAGCACCACCGGCTGCATGGCCTTTTCCAAAACAAGGAAGGAGATGGTTTCAGAGTGCAAAGCTCCGGTGCGCAGGCCAATGCCCTGCGTAATCAGTGAAACCTCTCCAGGAAGTGGCTCTCCATGGATTGAAGATAATAGCAATGTCTTAGCTATTGGTGTGGTAGGAATCTGTAGGTGTTCCACTAAGCATTTTAAGATGAAATTTCCTCCGGCCCCAAAGTCTACTAGAGCTAAAGTCTGAAACTCAAGGCTGCCGTAGATAAGAGAGACTGGTAGAGATAATGGAGGAGTTGTAATGGTGAGGCCTAGGAGGAGTCCTCTTACAGATCCTAGGCCTGAAAGTTTCCCGGACAGATGGGACAAGTTTGGATGGCATGGCCTGATTGGCCACAGTACATGCATAACCCCATGCGTTTGCGGAATCGTCTTTCTTTAGAAGTTAAATGATTTCTTCCTAGTTGCATAGGCTCATCTTCTTCTAAGGGTGCAGACGGTAGGCTTGAGGCAATTGGCATAGGTTTAGGATGGTTAGCTCCCGGGACGGGCTTCCGAGGACTCTTAGCCTCTTGAGTCCAGTCTCGAATTCGGCGGTCTATTCTTCCAGCCAGTTCCATGAGAGATTCAAGGGTATCAGGCAAATCATGAGCCACCAGTTCATCCTTTAAGCGAGAGTTGAGACCCTCCATGAAGATAGCATGTAAACATCCTGTGTCCCAGTGTAGTTCGGATGCTAAAGTCTTTAATTTGATAGCATAGTCAGCTAGCGGCTTATTACCTTGCTGGAGACTGAGCAGAGCGGAAACAGCGATGGTGTGGCGAACCGGGTCTTCAAAGACAGACTTGAAAAGTTTTAGAAATCCTGATAGGTCATTCAGGATAGGATCTTCACATTCTCATAACGGTAAAGCCCAAGCCAAGACTCTTCCTTCAAGAAGAGATAGGATATAGGTGGTCTTGGAAGCTTCTGTGGGAAAGAGGATAGATTGCAAAGAAAAATGTTATTGTATTGGTTAACAAACCCTCTACACATCCTTGCTTCACCCGTGAAGCGGGTAGGCGTGGATAACGGTATGGTGGTCTTGACATTCACCACCGGAGACCACAATTCTTTCACTGGAGTTGCCGAACTATTCAGTTGAGCATGTAATTGATTGAAGTTAGCAGCCAGGCTTTCCAGAGACTTTTGCTGCTCAGTGATCCGCTGGGCTAGGCCAGGAATGGCCTGCAAGGCTGCGAGCTGAGCAGAGTCCATGGAGTTAGTAATCTATTGGGTTTGTGGCACATTGTGGATTCTTGGTCGAAGTGATGATGACTCCTCCCATGGGGAGGGGACCCATGGGGAACCACAACGATAGGCTAGACTCTAGTAAGCAGACACTGAGGAAAGAAAGCTTTATTATACTGCTGTTGATGCATTGAATCTTGCCCAAGGAATGGACAGTACTGTAATCCAGCGATAACACAGTAGCTCAGACAGTCTCGGTAGTGATGGTCTCACCCAGATATAATAAGGTCAGGTTGTGTTCCGCAGCACGGGATAGGCCGTGAACCTGAAGGGTGGAATGAGGAGAGCTGGAGCGTAGTGATACTCACAGAGTAGCAGTGCTGATAACTTCCTTCGGTAGTTGAATGAAGAGAGGGACCCGAGGTCCGAGGTGCAGGATACCCTGGACAGAATAGGCCCTCGAGGAGCGAGTACCTAGGAGCACCAAAGGTTTCTGAAAGAAGCAGACAGAACCCCCGAGGAGCGGGTGTCCTTCAGGTTAGGCAAATTAACCCCGGAGGGCGAGTAGAAGTGAGAGACCCCCGAGGAGCGGGTACCCAGAGCTTCCGTAGGAGTGAGATACCCCGGAGGGTAGTGAGGAATCCAAGCGAGCAGCTTAGAAGCGGTCAGAGTAGCAAAATTGAAGTCCTTGCTAACTCATTGATTTGGAGCGGAGTGAAGGTTTAAATACCCGGAGGTTCTGACGTCATGCGGTGGGGCCGCCCCCGAGGTTCCTGCCATGACGTATTCAAAAACGTAGGCAGCATGCGCGCGCGTGCCCTAGCAGGCCTCAGGAAGAAGCATGGCAGACGGGGATGCCCATGCTAGCTCGGAGACGCCGAGGGTTTCGGCAAACAGCAGTGGAGACAGCCATCTTTCCAAGGGAGGAGGAAAAGGGTAGAAAAGAGGTGAGGCAGAGTGGTCACAGCCATCTGCGACCGACGGACGCAACAAGTACGTCTGTCCCCCAAACACTCATCTCTCTCCCCCCCCCAAGCACATGTCTGTCCCCCACACACTCATCTCTCCCCCTCCCAAGCACGTTGATCCTCCACACACTCATCTCTATCCCCCCCCCCCCCAAGCACATGTCTGTCCCACACACTCATGTACCTCTTCTTTTTGATTGTTGCCAGTTAAGTGCTTCACTCCCTTCAGGGTTCAAGCCTGCCATGGTGCATAACACCTTCCATGATCACCAGACACTGTTGCTTGCAGTCAGTACGCCTGGTGGCCAGGCCTCATTGGCAGCAGCAGCCAATGCCAGGGACAGCTAGGCTCAAGTCCCACCCACCAAGCCCAAAAAAACCACGATTGACAGCAAAAATTGCCCAATAATAAGCAACCCACGAACTGGAAAAAAAAAAAAGTGAATCGCTGGAGGAGAGCGGCTATGTGGACCGGGCTTGTACAACACACCTGCACACTGCAGGTGACACACTAACGTGTCTCGACAGACAGTTTGGAAAGCTTAGGTGCTAGATTTTTTGTTTGAAGAGGAGGGTTTGAGGGTGTGGCCTGGTGAGGATTTTTTTAAATTCTATTTTTATTATTATTTCAACAGTGGACCACTTTGAGGGATTTTGCCTACTTTAGGTGAGGCCTTCTCATGGCCATTGGCCCCTTTAAGTGATGACGGCCTCACAGTGCTGGGGCTTCCATCATGTGCTTTAAGGGGAACATTTACAATCGTAGTATTTTTCCCCAGAGAATTTTACCATGGGTAAGAATATCACTGGAAAAATTCCACAGCTTAGTGACTGAGTCCCTAAGTTTGTACCTCAGGCAATAAAGGCTGAAATGACTTGCCCAAGGTCACAAGGAGCATCAAAAGGATTTGAACCCTGATTTTTCCTTTTTCTAAACCCACTGTTTTAAGCGCTAGGCACCATTCAAGAGAATAAGCTGTTATCAATATCATTTTTGTGACATAAGCTTTTTTTTTTTTTGTGACATATTCCCAGCTTGAAATTGATCTTGCTGCTGGGTAGATTTTTAGTTTTCTTGTGAAATTTCGTTTCTGATTGAAACTTTTGTCACATTTACAACATAACAATGGTCTCTTACCAGTATGTCTTTCCTGGTAATTTGTGAGGTTTGCTTTATTAATAAAGCTATTCCCATATTCTGTAGCTGAACACAGGGCCTTATTTACCAATTTCGCATGGTTAACACATGGCTAACGCATGCATTAGTAAAAGGGGCGTTCCCATGCAAATGAAGCACTTTCCATATAGCTGCAAATTTTTCGAATACGGTTTCGCGATTCGCACTGAAATCTCACTTTGCAAAATGAAAACACCGCTGCGCGATGTTTTCGCAGTCAGCAAAAAAAAAATTGTAAACAAATACAGCGTACCGTGATAATGTAACATGTATAAAAGGTCACTTATTGCCCCGCCTCCTTTGAGGGTTTGGAAGGAGTTTTATAGTGGAGGTAGGTTCGTGGCTTAGGAGGTGTTGGTGGTTTAGATATATCAATTACTGAGTGTTGGAGTGAAAGGTGGTTTGTTACTTGTTTGTCCATATCTGTGTGGAGGAGGAGGAAGAGGAGGAGTGTGGTTGTGATGGTGAGGAGGAGGAGTGTGGTGGTGGTGGTGGGGAGGAGGAGTGTGGTGGAGGATGGAGCGTGACAGGAGTGGGAGGAGAGGACAGAAGAGGGGAGTTGAGAGTAGAAGGAGGAGGAGGAAGAGGGGGAGGGAGGAGGAGGGACCAAGTGGTAGGGGTATGAGGAGTAGGAGCAGGGACAGGGCTAGTGGGAGAGATAGGCAGGAGGGAAATGATAGGAGGGTGGGGGTGGGGGAAAGGGTGAGGCAGGAAAGAATGGTGGAAGGAGGTAGGGCTAGGCAGCCAGGCCAGAGAGGAAGGGAGCTGGAAGCGCAGGGTCAGATGGGGGGGGGGGGGGGGGAAGGGAGGGGGGAATCAGGTGGGTCAGAGAGTGAGGGTAGGGAGGAGACCCCTCCGGACGAGGCACCCCAATCATGCAGCCAGGCAAGGGTGAGGCAGCGTGCTATCCGCTTCAGCCAGGAGGACAACGATCGGCTCATTGAAGGTGTCCTCCACCATTATGCCCATCTGTTTGGCAGCCTCTCAGTGAAGACCTCTAAGGCAGCCAAGGCACAGCTATGGGCCAGCATTGCAGCGGACATCAGGCATCAGAGTGGGATCCAGCGCACAGGGGAGCAAGTGGCCCACCGTTATCGGGACATCAAGGCCCAGCTGAAGGGCAAGATAGCAGAGAGAAATGAGTACCTGCACGAGACTGGAGGAAGGGCCCCTTGCCCTATAAGGTTCAGTGACATGGAGAGGCGCCTAATGCAGTGGCTGGGACCAGACGTGTTTGAGGGGTTGGATCCACGCCTTGACACATCCTACCTCGAAGATGGTAAGTTGGCCTGTACCCCCCACCAAGTACTTAACTGTCCTGTTCAAGGTTCATACACAATGCTTAGAACTGTTTTGTGTTTCAGTTCCCCATGTGCTCTCCTGCCCAGTCTTCACCCTCCCCCCATCCCCCAGGCTGAAACTAGCAGTGTGGGTGTAACCCAAATGCTTAGAACTGTTTTCTGTTTCAGTTCCCCATGTGCTCTCCTGCCCAGTCTTCACCCTCCCCCAGGCTGAGACTAGCACTCTATAATAGGGGCTGATGAGTAAAGATGGCCGGCGCCATCTTTAAAGATGGCGCCTGCCATCCAGTGCTCCTACCATGTGACAGGGGCCGGCCAATGGCACGGATACCCTGTCACATGGTAAGGGCAAAGGGGCATCGGTGCCATTTTTTTTTTTAAAACAGCTGATGCCTGGGAACGGGAAATCTTTCCCCGAGGCCCCCCTGGATCTCTCCTCTCCCCGAGGCCCCCCTGGACCACCAGGTAATTTTAAAAGGTTTTGGGGGGGTCGATTTAAAGGGTCGGGTGGGTTGGTTTTTTTTAGCGGCGCGGGCCTCCCTAAAAAAAAAAGGGTCGGGAGGGTGGGGGAGGCTAAGGGGGGTTGATTTAAAGGGTCAGGTGGGTTTTTTTTTTATCGGGCCATCGGCGCCATTTTAATTAGTGGCAGCCAAAATGGCGCCGATGGCCCGAGAGCAGGAGATCGTGCCAGGACCCCCCCCCCCCCCCCCCCACTGGACCACCAGGTAACTTAACATTTTGGGGGGGTTCGGGAGGGTGGGGGAGGGTAAGGAATTGGTTTTAAAGGGTCGGGGTGGGTTTAGGGGTTGTTTTGGTGTGCCGGTTTTCCCGCCCTCCCCCAAATAATTCCAGTGCCCTATTTAACGATACAATACAAATGCCCCTGACGATAAATCGGGAGCATTTGTATTGTATCGTGCACTCTAACGATTTAGAACGATTTTAAAATTATCTGACGATAATTTTAATTGTTCAAAAACGATTCACATCCCTAGTGTTCAGTATTATAGCTATCTCAGCCTGACAAATGCCACGTATGTGAGCGACACCTATGCTAGGGTACAAACCGAGTTTGCTTCCTATATTGGTCTCTCACATGTGCTGGTAAACGGAAAATGCCTTCCCCCAACTCTGGGTGACTGACTGGCAGATTACCAACTTCTGGTGTCATGCAGGACATCCATTGTAGTGGTAGATCATGCATACGCTAAATTTCCTGGTGCTATAGGCATACAATAGTGTGTAGCCATTCTCATCTGCACAAGCTAAGCATGTACCCTGTGCATACTGATATATCAGTGTACATACACCACATGGCAGCTTGTACATGGATTCCTTGTGTGGCAGGGAAGGATTCCTATAGTTACAGTCTTAGCCTTAAGGTTGTGGGCCACTGAAAGGTGATGCAATGGAAGGGTTATGTAGCTATCTGCATGCCGTTTATTAACACAGTTGCACAGACTGTCAGCGGACAGGTTACAAGGCTGTTGCTAGTTGTAAAGAGAGGTTAATATATTAATGCTAATGTGTCATACCCGTTTACATGGTGCAACCTGTGTAAGGAATGTTCAACAGGCCTTAAGAGTGTCTATCTGGTGTCCATGTGCACACAGAGGTGGTGACTGCTGGTGGGCAGTCATTGTTAACTACCAGTATTTTAATTGGATGGGCAGAAAAGGACAAAGGTTGCAAGATGTGGTCACCATCCGTTGTGACACGCATCCCTCCAGTAGCATCTCCCAGCAGTGGTGTGTGCATGTACCCTTTATAATGTGGGCCACGTCCAACATGTGAACACTGTCTGTTGGGCAACACTGTGTAGTACACAGTCCTACATTCTCTTCACAAATATTACATCACCAGACACTGATATACAAGCCACTCTCCAATGTTTAATGACATTGTTGATAGTGCATGTTGTTTGGAAATCCAGTACAGTCCACTGACAAGTATCTGTCAGTGTTGTTAAATATTAGGTTTACATTAATTACTATTAACACAACAACAAACAGTTACATGCTGCAGAACCCCAGTGGACTTTCCTCCCTACGGGTGTGCTGTTCAAAAGGTTACAGGTAACGAATGTTGCTCATGCATCATTATCAGCAGAATATTAGTGTTTGCACATACTGTATGACCTGTGACACCATCACATAATATACCCACTTCACCCCTGTTCTTCTACATATTCCATCTTGAAGCTCCTGTTCCTGCAAGCCTTTCTTGAGGGACATCATGTGAATGGGATGCATACCCTCCCAACGGAGAGATATGGGTGCATCTATTTCAATTGGATGGACATGTAGGGCCATATCTGGCCCATATTCCCTCTATTGTTGTTGTGAGTGAGCTGTTTAGTGGACCCTTGGGCCGACCTGTGAGAGACTGGGGAGAGGTGTACTATAGTCTCTGGTGAGTGACAGGTCGGGAGGCGGATACCAGGCAGGAGCTGGAGGTGAGCTTCACCCTGGAAGTCGGTACTCCCCCGGGAGGAGCCCATAGGAGTCCGGCCGCTGGGACTTAGGTGATTCACCCTGGAAGCCGGTACTCCCCCGGGAGGAGCCCGTAGGAGCCCGGCCGCTGGGACTTAGGAGATCACGGAAGCTGGAGCTGGAACAGGCAGGCAGGGATCAGGAGACAGGCAGAAACTGAAGCAGGCTAGGACTGAAGCAAGCAGGAACTGAGACAGAACTGGCTACTGGAACCAGACAGGAACTGAAGCAAGACTGGCTACTGGAACCAGATGGGAGCTGAAGCAGGACTGGCTACTGGAACCAGACAGGAGCTGAAGCAGGACTGGTTACTGGAACCAGACAGGAGCAGAGGCAGGACTAGCTACTGGAACCTGGAACCAAGCTGGAACTGAAGCAGAACAGGTTACTACAAGCAAGCCAGACAAGAGCAAGACTTGGGCACGAAGCGAAACAAGTCTCAGGCAGGAACGGAGTCGCTAACGCAATAGCGCACTCTGGGGCACGGAGCAACAGAGGACCGCAAGGAACCCCGTTGCAAGGCAAAGTCCTGGGCTCTGCAGCGGCTTTACATAGGCCGTGGCGTCTGACGTCATCGATAGGGCGGAGCTTCCAATGGCGGGAAACGGCCTTCATAAGCGCGGGTTGTGCGCGCCTAGGGAGAAGGCGTCCAGGCAGGGCTTCTCGGCGGTGTCCCCCCGCGGGGATGCCGCGAAACAGGCCGCAGACCCTCGGAGACGGGCCGGGACCAAGGAGGTAAGGGCCCAGTCGCGGCTGCCGCGACTGGGACCTCAACAATTGTTGCACACAGCTCAGCACTGACTGGGATAACCACTGTCCAGCAGTTCCTGTGGAATACAAAGTTGGGCAGCGAGCTAAAGGGGTCATGGCCACATATAGGCTGTCATGCATTGCCATAGTCCCAACGTGTGAAGCTATATGTATCACTGTGTGTCCCACACTTCTGTACTCCTTTATGAGTAGGTTTGTGTGGCCGTGGAGGACACAATCCTTGACAGATGGTCTGCCACTGTAATTGGACATCTGGAATCTCAGAGCCTTCTACCTCTTGCCATACATGCTGTAAGGTGTTGCCTAGATGTCCAGCCCACTGTGTGGCCTGTGTATGTAGTTCTTCACAGTCCAGGTGCAACGCTGAACACTGCAATGCTGTTTGTCGGCACCCTTAGGCACAGCTTGCTTCCCTGACACATTCCACCTCAGGAAGGACAGGTTGCCATGTCCAAGAATACAGCATGTATCGTTCTGCCTGTTTAACTTATGCGCATCCAGCTAATGGAGCTCCTGGACCACATAACTGTGTCGCTGCATGGAGCACAATTGCTAAGGATGCACATGTGCTTGGCCAAGTGGCAGGTATCACACTGAAGCCTAGAATGCCAGGGGCTCATGGCTAGTTTGGCCCCCCTGATATCCCCTTGTGGAGGCCATCTCTGGGTGCAGGCATGTGGCCTGCTGGCAGAAGGGTGCACCCTTACATGGTACAGTACATAAAGGCTCTATGTGTAAATCGGCATGGTATCATGGTTGAGGAGCTAACCTGAGAGCAGTTGGTGCAGAGGAAGGGTGTGTTTCGCAGAGGCTAGTTACCACCTGTACCCCGATATGCCATCTTGGTATTGGCTGGTGCTGTGGCCAGCAACATAGTTGTCATAATGGCAGAGACACACACCAACCTGTGACATTTACAGAAGCTGGGTGGGATGGCCTCCGATATATTGTGGGCAGACTGGCTGGAGATAGGGGTCTGGTCAGAGTGCAGAGCTAACATCATCCCAACTGTTCACCTTCCAGGCCAGCCTACCATTGTACTGTACAGTATGAGGTGACAGTGCAGTTAATCCAACATACCTTATCACCCACAAATGGGTCCAATATTGTGATAGTGCAAGACATTAGTTTGGCACCCTGTCTGAACCCCTGTTGTCCTCATCACTGCAAGTAGCAAGCATGGAAGCAGCTGTTGCTGTACAGTTATGTGTGTCAGATAGTGGTTTGTCACTGACACCCATCCACATGCAGCTGTTCCAAAGAGCTCTGGAATATGGTGTCCATATGTTGTGTGCTGAAAGGCTGGTACCCTCTATCCAGACACCTAGCACACATTCATTGTTCCCGCTCATTGATCACCTATTCTTCCTATACCACCACTTGTTTGGTGCCGCACAGGAGTACTACACATTTTAGGAAAGGGGAGTGGGCTGTACACCAATGTACCTCTTCATCTGCATAACCATATAGCTGGCCTCCTTCATCCATACATTCCACCCTGTGCAGCCTCCTCTTGTGTTCTGCCACCTCCATATGGACGACACATGGGTAATGCGGGATCAGCCAAAGCCTTATGCTCCAGGGACACATTCACATATGAGTATGGAAGTCCTTTATTCGGATGTCAGGACCTGTGCTGGAAGGCTGTGTTATCATCTGTCATTAGTGATGGATTACCCGTGGACATTTGTTTGTCATCATACTCTGCAGTAAGGCAGCTAGGATGATGGCATTGGTAGAGCCACACGGTTATAATGGGCTCCGTTTGGAGGAGCGTGAATGACTGTGTGAATGACTGTGTGAATGACTGTGTGTACAAATGCCTGGGCGGAGGTGCTTCCACAGTACACAGCATGCTTTCTGTCCTATTGAACCAACTGCAGTGGGTTACGTGCCACCAGCCACACCCAGATCTGTGCCTTCTGGCACTCTGGCCCCTTTGTGGGCGCTTGCACAGGCCATCTGCTGAGGGCGTGGGTGAACAGGTACTCTGTTACAGTCCTGACAGCCTCATTGGCAATGTGCACCAATCTCCATGTTTGTCTAGATTGCAGGCTGCTACTTTCTGCACCTTATAGACATTTGAAGGGCAGCTGACACCATGATGGGGACTGCATCACTGTCACATCCACCTGTCAGTCCACTTGTGAGGGCTCACTCCTCAGTAATGGCCATCTATCACTCAATAGAGCACTGTACACATGCATGCATCCTCCCTTTGGCAGCCTGGCAGATCAGTTGTGCTGCTGGTGAAAGCCTTTCTGCGAGGTGGCTGCCAACCTTTTCGGCGGAAAAAGTGACATGTGGGTGTGTACTCCCATGTGGCAGCTCAGTGCAGACAGCACTGCTGATAGTTTCTACAAGTGACATGTTATGACAGGAGCATTTAAGGCCTCCATTAAATGGTGGCTGGGTGTCCCAACATGGGACATCTATATCATAAACAGTCAGACGGCCTTTTTGTGTGCTCGTACCATGAGCATGCATGGCCAGGTGGCTATTTTCTTGCTTCTCATGCGCGCTGTGTTGTTCACTAACTCCATCAGATAATGTGTCCCATATCTGGCATGAAACAGGTGTCTGGAACGCCTTGGATGCAAGGTGTAAAGTAGACACCAAGGCTGAGCTCTGCTGCTGTTCCATCAGTAGTTGTACTGTCACTAAACAGTTCGTACTGTTAGTGGGGACATGATGGCCAAGGCGTAACATACTGTACTAACATTCACATACCATATACATGTACCATATCCCAATGTGCACATGAGCACCTCACAATTGGCATTCATACACAAGATAAATGGTGGCTGCAGCCTTTGAAGCCCCAACTGCCCTGTTGTGACAGCTATGCCAGGCTGCCCATTGACCTCCACATCACTGGTTTCACAGTCACAGCCAAATACATGATGTGAGCAGCGATTATTGTCAACTGTTAATGCATGGATATGTAGGCCTGAACACATATACATGCATATTCAGTTAGAGGGAGGCCAGTGAAGGGTGTGTGTGAAACATAACCACCGAGTCATGGGAGCAGGCACTGTACAAACTGTGACCACTGTTTCATGTCTGTACTACATGTGGTTATGGACGCTGATACACAATATTATTGTCCCCATGACAGTACAGTAGGCTACATACTGCCATAGCAGTGTGTTGGAGAGCTAACTGTACATGCATCTCCTTTCCTTCACAACGATTCCATTTAGCAGCATACAGCCGGCACAACCATGTGCATACAACAACATAGATGGCTCTTCTTTTGGCCAGCTGCAATGACCCCAGAGGTGTGTGGATGTGGGATGCTACAGTGATAAGGGACCTTCAGATAAGTCTGTGCAGCGCCAGATGCTTTTTTTTCTCATGCACCCATTCATGAGGCATCAGGATGTTGTAGGGCTGGCATGTGTTCCCTGCAGTGTATTGAGGCTGTGCTGCCTAGGCCCTCACTGATACCACTTGCAAACTGAAGGGTCGTTAGTGTTGCTGCAAGACGCACATGACAATAATATTGAGGGTTCGCAAATAAGGAACGAGTGACGTATGTAGGGTTCATTAGTCCTAAAGGCCGTAAATGTAGCACCTATATGCATGTGACAGTGATGGCATTAGGGACTGACAGAGGTAAGGGCCATTACAGGTACAAATGTTGTAAGGTGTTAGCAAATCTGGTGAGGCCTGTGAATGTGTTGTGTCTCATGAGGACAAGTGTGTACAGTACTTTCATCCTTGGTGGCACATCAGTATGTAGCAAGTGCTTAATCCAATGCCACTGAATAAGTAACACACATAGAGCACCTCAGCAGTGCCTCGAGCCAGCCCTTAGGCACCCTGTTATGGGCTATACCCTCAGATATAGAGCACCACCCCCAAACAGTTGGGTGGACAGACTTAGCAAGTCAGGCAAGTAGCAGACTCAAAAATAGGTCTGCACATTAAACTATGTCCTAACCCGTCACTGGCCGAACTGCCCTGCTGGGGCAGGGTTCTGTCCCATGCCTTCCTTAAAAGTGGGTCTGTATAAGGTGTTGGCGAAGCTGGCTGCCACTGACTGTGTTCTCATGCAGTCGTGCACGCACACATGGGGGATCAGGTCTGAGATCTGGATCTATAGCCATAGGTATTCCATGCTGAAGAGCCACATTATGAAAACACAGCAAAGCAAGATTATCCTAGCAACTTTGGGGGGAGCATACAGTAACGCTCCCCCAGTCTTGTCCAAACATCGGAAGCGGCTCTTCAGAAGGCCAAAGGTACGTTCGATGACTGAGTGTGTGGCACGTAAGGCCACACACACACTGTTGCGCCGTGGCAGGCCGGAGGATTGGGGTCATAAGCCAGGGCCTGCATCCATACCCTGAGTCTCCTGTAGCAATGAGATAGGCAAGCCATTAGAAATAATGATGTTTGTGTCACATGGGTATATGTGCTCAATACATGCAGTAGAACCGGATGGGATGAGGCAGGCCATTCTTGTTTCCTAACACCCTATTTGTGGGGCTCTATGCTTGCTTTGTCCCACAGCAGGTGTGCTGCTATTAGGAAGTATAGCATGTGAAGGGCCCCTAAACTGTGACATTTATGTCAGCAGTATGTATGTGGTAGGTCCGTAACATCACGGTCCTTAAAGATTATATCCCTGTGTTCGGATCGTATGCATCATGCACTCTAGTCATTGTGTATGGACATATCTGCTCAACCTGACCTTTTATGTAGGTATGCATTCCCAATAACAGACATGGTGTAATCTGCCTGCCCCTGAATGTGCACAGCTGACTAGAAGTGATCATGAGAATTATCATGAACATCAGGACCTCAGGAATACCTGTGGAATTGAGCTGCCCTTACATCACAGTTGTAGAATCACCTTTGACAATGCCTTTAACCATGGCTATACCTAATATGTGTAGGCTGTCCACTAGTGAAGTGAAGTGAGAAAGCCATGCCACATACAGGCCATACTGGGGCTGGTGTGTACCTGGTGCTTGGCAGCCCATAGCAATTGGTTGGGTGCAAGAGCCATTCCACCATTTAAGGTTACACTATGAGCCACTGAGGCCTGTTGTGATGGGGACATATCACTCCATCCGGACAGGCGTATACATCACATTTGTGTGCCATTACAGAGATAAACATTGCAAATATGGTCGATGTATGGAAAAGTATTTCTTACCTACAAGCCAACCATCACCATACAGGCCAGCTTCGAATTTGCGAAACAGAGATGATTGCCTGTGTATGAAGGAATCGTGTGCTGATCCCGGAAACCTGAACATCACCGAAAGAATCCACATTCCAGCATCACATATCACTTGCACGTTGAGGGAGTGGAACTGCTTTCTGCTGCGGTAGGCTGCCTCCATCTGACGGGGTGGAATGATAGCCAAATGAGTGCAGTCAATAGCTCCAATGACATTCGGAAAACAGGCAATGGCATAGAAACCACACTTGAGGTCCATCAGGTCCTGTATGTTGCGCGGAAAACCTATGTATCGAGGCATGTGGGCTATAATTGCTTCAGTGACCTGGTCCAGACACCGTGAAAAGGTGCTCTGTGACATCCGACCCACAACAGCTACTGTGGATTGGAAGGAGCCACTTGCTATGAAGTGCAGGGCGGCCAAGAGTTTGGTGAGACCGGGGACAGCATGGCTCTTTCGGGTTCGAGGCTCAAGGGCACTTCATATGTCTTCATATATTTGCAGGATGGCACGAGAGCTGAGGCGATACCTGGTGATCACAACGTCCTCTGGCATACCCAGCAATGAGGTTCGTGGAAGATAGATTCACTGCCTGTACCTGCGGCGACGTCGACCAATGTCCGGGCGTCTGTGTTGGGCCTGCTCAGCCATGGAGTGAGATTGCCCCATACACTGGGAATGTGTAGATGGTGTTGGGAAGATAGACCTACTAAGAACAAGCCTTTTTATTGGGTAGGAATAGCTTTGTAGGTGTGTGGGGATTGGTTTTATTCATTTTTGCTCACCGCGATAATATCACGGTGCGCGCTGTTAGCGCAGTTTGCGAGCTTATCGCGCGCGATACGGCTGTATCGCGTGCGATAAGTCCTTAGAAAATAAGGCTCATAGTCTCTTCCGTTTGATGATTTTCTGGTGTTGTTATTAGTTCTCTCTTCCTACTGAAACCTTTCCCACATTCAGAATATGTAAAGATCTCTCCTGTGCATGTTTTCGTTTGTGCCTGCATTTCTTCCTTTTGACTGAAGATTTTGCTATAATCTGTATATGTATATTGTCTGCTTTTAGTATCAGATCTCTGCTATGATTTTAGAGCTACAGAATCCCTGATGAATATCACACATATATTATGTACACATCTTTCTTCTTATTTATGATTCCTATGCTTTTCCCCTGTGAGTCTGATATTACTGGCATTTTGCTCATACATAAAATTCATAGTTGAAATTCCTGCTGAATTTCTTTGCTTATTTTCTGTGCTATATTTATTCCTGTACTTTTTCACCTAGTCAGAATAGGAGGACATATCCTCTCTATGTCTTTCTGATAACATGTATTTATTTATTTTAAAAGATAACCACATCTTTCCCAGGTTCAGGGCAGGGTACAATCAACATATACATAAAAGGCTCAAACAAGAGTAACATACAAATAAAAAAACAATATATTCACAAACATGAACAATCATTCCAGATTCTAATTGAGCTCCCAGTGATATGACTCATTATTACTATTTCTGGGATCTTTTTTTTTTCCTGAAGATTGGAGAGTGGCATGAGATAAACACAAGGGATCACTAGTAGTTAATGTATAGAAATTAAGGAAAACCCATGTTAATTGGGGTAACCTACACAGAGTGGCAATTACTACCCTAAGGAATAAAAATTATACAAAAATTAAATTAAAATAAACTTGCTGGGCAGACTGGTTGGACCACTAAGGTCTTTGTCTGCCATGATTTATTTTATTATTTATTTTATTTAAAAGTTTTATATACTGCTTTTCCACAAGTGTTTATAGTGGTGTTACTGTGTGTTAGAATCAAGAAAAAGATAGGTTGGAAGAAGAAATTTGTATTTTTTTTCTTTTTGGATGGGCAAAACACCCCATAAACAAGAGCAAAGCAGGGTGGGAGAACTAGACTGGGATTCTAGAGATATACAAAAAAGAATAAGGTAGAGAACCAGAAAGAGATGGGATTTATTTATTTATTTATTTATTTATTTAACATTTTTTTATATACCGAGGTTCTAGAGACAAAATCACTAAGCACTTCGGTTTACATACAACTATTGAAATGACTGACTTGAGTCTTACAGAGAACAGGAAATACAAGAGTTTCTTGCAGAGATTTGGTAATTGGAATAAGTATTTGGACATCATCCGTGTATAGGTAATGGGTTAGATTCAGCTTAGATAATAAGTGACAAAGGGGGAGCAGGTAAATGTTAAATAAAGTTGGAGACAAGGAGGATCCTTGAGGGACTCCTAAAGGGATGGGAGGAGAAACTTGTATTTTTTTTCTTTTCTTTTTTTTATTACATTTTATTTTGGGGACAAAACACCCCATTATAACTAGGAAAGAAGAAGGGTGGAAAAGCTAGACTGGGATCAAAACAGCAAACAACAATAAGGCCTAAAAGTCCACAAGGTGTAGCATCAGGGGCATGGCAATTAGGCATAACGGCAGCAAGGCCACAAAGGTGCACATCTATGGCATGGCATAGTGTTTTCAGTCATCTTCTGATTTGCATGGAAATTCTGGAAAATCAAGCAAACGCAGATTGATTTTCAAAAAGACCAACTTTTTCATTAAGTCTAGCACTAGCTTTGAATGATGAGGGCTCATAATGTCACTTGCCATTAAGAAGGCATGTTCACTGGGCATGCTGGATGGTGAACAGGAAAGATAATGCTACGCCACTTTGGCTGTCTGGCCAGACTGCAGACCTGTGTGCCCAATATGTCAACAAATCTGTGTCCATGTCCTTGATGGATTCTGTTAGATAGCATGTCACAGAAATTCATGCTTGGGATTTATTTTGCTGGGGTAGGGTGAGAGGCTCTTTTGCCAGCTGCTTTAGCTATGGCCCATGTCAGGAGAGATAGTAACATAGTAAATGACGGCAGAAAAGACCCAATGGTCCATCCAATCTGCCCAGCAAGCTTTTTGTTTAGAGTAGTACCTGCCACTTTGTGCAGGTTACCCCATGCCTTCTGTTAAGGGTAGTAGTTGGTTTTGTAAGGGCAATGTGGATTTGGTATATTGAAGTGAGGGAGGTGATCATATTTGACAGGGTACTGCTCATGCTTGCACTATTCTCTGGGGTGGCAACTCTTTCTTGTGTAACATCCCCAATTGCCTCTGGCACTCCTGTCCATGCACCCTACGCTGCCAGTATCTCCATGTATGTGAGATGCTGGGACTGGAGAGCGAGATCCCCTTTCACCTATGGGTCACAAAATGTGTCAAATATGTATGCATTTTTTGTGTCAGAGGTTTCAGTCTCACTTGCACACACTGCAGCAAAAAGTTCCCAAACTGCAACACCTCTGCTTCTATTCCCTCTTGTTCACAGAAATCCTCAAAATTTTGATCAGAATATTTACTATAGGGATTGCCCCACCCATGGTAACAATTCTGGGACTTAGATCCTTCATGGCATCCTTAAAGGGCTTCAGGATTTGTATCAATTGCTTCATCACTATCCAATCATGATGCCCCATGGGGAAATCCATACCTATCTCTGATTCCAGAGACAGATCATGAAGGGGTGTTAGCTGCTCCACTAACCTCTGCAGTATCAGATATGTGGAATTCCAGCAGATGCCAACATCTTGAATCAGATGTATATGAGCTATCCCAAATTCTTCCTGCTTCTTCCCTTTTGTGTTGCCCCCCCCCCCCCCCCCCAACACACACACACACACATCTTCATGCTTTGATGGACATGCCTCACTGTTTTCCTGCTCCTCTTTATCAAGTCTTTCAAGACTGGATTCCCATGGTACTGGGCCCCAGTTCCATTGTATCCCTCACTGCCCGTTGCAGCAAGTGTGCAAAGCAATAGATCCTGAAACAGCCCACACCTTCCATTCCTTTATCATTTTCCCATTGTCTATCACAAAGAAACCTGAATAAAGACTCCTGTTTCTCTGATTTAGCTGCCAACCTGACAGCATCTTTATTATGGCTGATAGAATATTGCATGTGGCATGAGGGCTATCCATCACCTAGGTATGCAGCATAGTATACCTGCACCCTAATGCTCAGACCCTTCTAGAGCTACTGCCTGACCCTACCTTGGCCGGGTCCCACTAATGTGCTTTCAAAAATGGTAGGCATGCATAGCATTCATGCTGGTCCAGATTTTCCTGCTAAAATGCATGCTCCTCTCTTCTGCCTTAGCCAGCTGCACCAGCATGCAACTATGGCACTGGTTGTTAGGGATGTGAATCGTTTTTTGACGATTTAAAATATCGTCCGATATATTTTAAATCGTCAAAAACCGTTAGGGCCACGATACAATACCAATTCCCCCGATTTATCGTCAAAAAATCGTAAATCGGGGGAAGGGGGAGGGCAGGAAAACCGGCACACTAAAACCCCCTAAAACCCACCCCCGATCCTTTAAATTAAATCCCCCACCCTCCCGAACCCCCCCCCCCCAAATGCCTTAAATTACCCTGGGGTCCAGCGGCGGTCTGTAGCTAAATCGGGGGAAGGGGGAGGGCAGGAAAACCGGCACACTAAAACCCCCTAAAACCCTCCCCCGACCCTTTAAATTAAATCCCCCACCCTCCCGAACCCCCCCCCCCCAAATGCCTTAAATTACCCTGGGTAGAGCGGCGGTCCAAAACGGCCTCCTGCTATTGAATCGTGTTGTCTTCAGCCGGCGCCATTTTGCAAAATAAATCGCTATTCAGCGGGGGTCCGGAACCCTCGCTGAACAACCTCCTGCAGTCGATCTCCTGCCGGCGCCATTTTCCGTACGGAAAACGATTCGCGGCAGGAAATCGCTCCCAGACCCCCGCTGGACCCCCAGGAACTTTTGGCCAGCTTGGGGGGGCCTCCTGACCCCCACAAGACTTGCCAAAAGTCCAGCGGGGGTCTGGAACAACCTCCTGCAGTCGAATCATGTTGGTCTATGGCCGCCGCCATTTTGCGGCGGCCATTTTGCAAAATGGCGCCGGCTGAAGACAACACGATTCAATAGCAGGAGGCCATTTCGGACCACCGCCGTTCCGGACCGCCGCTGGATCCCCAAGTAATTTAAAGCATTTGGGGGGGGGGTTCGGGAGGGTGGGGGATTTAATTTAAAGGGTCGGGGTGGGTTTTAGGGGGTTTTAGTGTGCCGGCTCACGATTTTAACGATTTTCACGATACTTTACCCACCCAAACGGCAACAATACGATTCCCTCCCCCTCCCAGATGAAATTGATCGTTAAGACGATCGAGGACACGATTCACATCTCTACTGGTTGTACAGGGTGGTGATAACCTGCCTACTAAATGTAGTTCTGAAGTCTATTTTGTAATTAGGAGTTGACATAATTAGAGCTCAAGTTCTGCACTATCTGCAGGGACTGGTCATTTAGTGCAATAATTTCCCTCATGCACTTTGTTACTACTTTTGATGCCGCCTGCCTCCTATCCTAAGACAGTGATATGGAACACAACCTCATTTCCTCTATGGTGGGTTGCTACTACAGATACATGCAAGAGGACTGCTCATCTGCCACCTGACTGGTCGAAAGAGCCATGGAATTAGTTTGGGGGAAGTCTTCTTTCAACACCTTTCCTCTGGTTTTTGCTTTGAGTGACAAAAGACATCCCCAGGCTATTACTGCCACCCTCCCCTGATGCCAATGCTAGCAGGTGCTGCTTCTGCAGGTGATGCTGCACACAAGCATTTTTAGATGCCTCAGTATCGTCCCTCAACTGAAGGCCTTACTGCAATGAATAAACTGAGTGAACACAGTCCTCCTTCACTTTAATGTGATTCCAGACCAGGGAAGTATTCCATGATCTCTTCTCTGCATCCTTGGGAGCTTTAGCTAGAACTGGAGTTGAGGATTGGTTGAGGGTGAATCATGAGGAAAAAGTCCAGGGGTTGCTCTCAACACTGTCAGTATCATCTATCTCCCTCCATCACCTCATTGGAGGTTGAGATGCTACTGACTAAACTTCCCAAATTTTCTTCAGCTATTAGCTCTTCAATTTCTGATTCAGGGAATCCCAGACAAGATTTTTCTTTAGACTCAGTTGTTGAAAATGATCTCCATTGCCTCAGAAGTAGTAATCATAGAAAAGTGTACTGATGGTTTGGGGTATTGTACTTCTGCTGCCCTGCTAATAACATCCTAAGATGGCTCTCCCACATTTTTCCCCTGTTCCAAAATAAGAGGGAGAGAAACAGACAGTGATGGCACATTATCTCCAAATGTCTTCCTACCTAAGCTAACTTGCACTGCTGACATTCTACAGCAAAAAAATCTCATTTAAGTTAAAGGGCAGGAGTGCTACTAGTATTGCTTGTTGTACTTATGACAAACTGAATGTTGTGTTTGAGGCATTGTGGACCCTTGGTCGCAATGAACATAAGAACATAAGAACATAAGAAATTGCCATGCTGGGTCAGACCAAGGGTCCATCAAGCCCAGCATCCTGTTTCCAACAGAGGCCAAAACCAGGCCACAAGAACCTGGAAATTACCCAAACACTAAGAAGAACCCATGCTACTGATGCAATTAATAGCAGTGGCTATTCCCTAAGTATAATTGATTAATAGCGATTAATGGACTTCTCCTCCAAGAACTTATCCAAACCTTTTTTGAACCCAACTACACTAACTGCACTAACCACCGCCTCTGGCAACAAATTCCAGAGCTTTATTGTGCGTTGAGTGAAAAAGAATTTTCTCCGATTAGTCTTAAATGTGTTACTTGCTAACTTCATGGAATGCCCCCTAGTCCTTCTATTACTCGTTCAAGACCTCTCATGATCTTAAAGACCTCTATCATATCCCCCCTCAGCCGTCTCTTCTCCAAGCTGAACAGCCCTAACCTCTTCAGCCTTTCCTCATAGGGGAGCTGTTCCATCCCCTTTATCATTTTGGTTGCCCTTCTCTGTACCTTCTCCATCGCAACTATATCTTTTTGAGATGCGGCGACCAGAATTGTATACAGTATTCTAGGTGCGGTCTCACCATGGAGCGATACAGAGGCATTATGACATTTTCCGTTCTATTAACCATTCCCTTCCTAATAATTCCTAACATTCTATTTGCTTTTTTGACTGCTGCAGCACACTGAGCCGACGATTTTAAAGTATTATCCACTATGATGCCTAGATCTTTTTCCTGGGTGGTAGCTCCTAATATGGAACCTAACATCGTGTAACTACAGCAAGGGTTATTTTTCTCTATATGCAACTCCTTGCACTTGTCCACATTAAATTTCATCTGCCATTTGGATGCCCAATCTTCCAGTCTTGCAAGGTCCTCCTGTAATGTATCACAGTCTGCTTGTGATTTAACTACTCTGAATAATTTTGTATCATCCGCAAATTTGATAACCTCACTTGTCGTATTCCTTTCCAGATCATTTATATATATATTGAAAAGCACCGGTCCAAGTACAGATCCCTGAGGCACTCCACTGTTTATCCTTTTCCACTGAGAAATCTGCCCATGGGGAGGAGTCCCGTGGGGAACCACTGTGATAGGCTGACACAGTTAGCAGACACAGAATGGATAGAGTTTTTATTGTACTGCTGTAATTAGATGGTAAAGCAGGAAGGTAAGGCACTGATCCACGAGATGCCAATACGCTCAACAGGCTCAGAAGTATAGTCTCATCCAGATGTTCACGATAGGCAGGAGCCCGCAGTGCGGGTAACACCGTGGCTGGTGGGTGGAGATGGAATGCCGGTTTGTAAAGGTACTCACAAAGAGAAGGCGTCTTCCTGATGGTAGAATGGTGGGACTGAAGGTCCATGGTGCAGGATATGAAGAAGATAGGCCCTCGAGGAGCGAGTACCCAATGGTCCAATATCCTAGAAAGAGTAAGAGAACAGACCCTGGAGGAGCTGTTGTCTAGGTTATTGAGGACCCCGAAGGGAAGTTGGAAGCGAGAGACCCCCGAGGAGTGGGTGTCTAGTGCTTCTGCTGGAGCGAGGCCTTTAGCAAAAGGAAGCATCTAAGTTGGCAGCTTAAAGCAGGCAGAGTAGCGAAGCGAAGTCTTTGCTAACTCAAATTGGTAGCGGAAGTGTAGGCTAGTTATACCCGGAGGTACTGACGTCATGCGGTGGGGCTGTCCCCAAGGTTCCTGCCATGACGTGTATTAGAGCATCAGAGATGTGCGCGCTCATGCCCTAGGAGGCCATGGGAGTGAGCATGGCGGATGAGGATGCCCATGCTGGTCAGACAACACCGAGGCCCGCGGCACTCGGCACCAGAGACAGCCATCTTGCCCAAAGAGAGGGAAAGGGGAGAAAAAGAGGTAAGGCAGAGTGGTCACAGCCATCTGCGACTGACAGACGCAACAGTACCCCCCTTCAAAGGAGCCCCTCCAAGACCTCTTCCAGGTGGTCTGGGCTTGCATGGGTGTGCCAGGTGGAATTGGCGTAGCATCTCCTTGTCTGTAATATTGGCCAGTGGTTCCAAGGAGTTTTCCTCTGGGCAATAGTTCTCCCAAGAGATGAGGTACTCCCATGTCTTGCTTCTTTTACGTACATCAAGGATGTCATCTATGTCATATTCAATGTCATCCTCTGTGTCCAGGCTGGTGTATTTGGTTCTTTTTTGGAGAACTCAGAGAGTATCACTGGCTTTAGTAGAGACACATGAAGTGCATTATGTATCTTCATTGATGGAGGTAGTTTGAGACTGTATGTTACATTTCCTAATCACCGAAGGATGGAGAAAGATCCCACAAAGAGAGGAGAAAATCTTGCAGAAGGAAGCTTGAGTCGGAGGTATTTTGTGCTTAACCAGACCTTGTCGCCTGGCTGGAACTGGGGTGCCTTTTGATGATGGGCATCATAGGTCCTCTTTGCCTTTTGTCCTGCTTTAAAAAGGAGCTCCTTCCTCTGTCTCCAAAGCTGGGATAATTCTGCTGTGGTAGCCTGGGCAGCAGGAGAGGCTACTGTCAATGGAATAGGCAGCGGAGGTAAAGGTTGTCTCCCATAGACAAGTTGAAAGGGGAAGACCCCGTTGAAGAAGCAGGATGTGAATTGATGGCAAATTCTTCCCAAGGCAGTAATTCAGCCCAGTGGTTCTGTCTAGAGTTGACATAGGATCGCAAGAATTGTTTCAGCATCCTATTCATCCTCTAAATCTGACTGTTAGAGTGAGAATGGTAGGCAGAGGTTAGATCTAAAGCGATGTCAAACTTCTGACATAATACTCTCCAAACCTTTGCAGTAAATTGCACACCTCTGTCAGATAGTATATGTTTGGGCATCCCATGAAGACGGAAGATGTGCTTTATGAAGAGTTTAGCTAATTTGGTAGCAGAGGGTAATCCTGGTAATGGTACAAAGTGTGCCATTTTAGAGAAACGGCTGACTGTAACACATATGGTGCTGTTGCCGCTGGATGATGGCAGGTCCACTACAAAATCAGTAGCGATATGGGTCCAAGGTTCGTGGTGGTGGTGGCTTTTGCTTGGCACAGACAGCACAGGAACCCACATACGCTTGCACATCCTTCTTCATGGTTGGCCACCAATAGTACCTTTGCAACATTGCTAAGGTGCGACTCTGTCCAGGATGGCCTGCCAGTTGAGAATCGTGTGCCCATTTCAACAGTCTTTTTCTTAAACTTCTGGCCACCACCGTCTTCCCAGCAGGTACTGTGTGGGTGCCTGCGAGAACCACTCTTGCGGGATCGATATGACGGGGTTCATCTGGCACGTCCTGAGGTGAAAAGGAGCATGATAAGGCATCAGCCTGGGTGTTCTTTTCTCCTGGACGATATTTCAGAAGGAAATCGAACCTGTTGAAAAACAGGTACCATCTTGCCTGATGGTGTTTGAGTCGTTGAGCATGTCAAAGATACTCTAGATTCTTGTGATCAGTGATACTATTTAAGAACATAAGAACATAAGAAAATGCCATACTGGGTCAGACCAAGGGTCCATCAAGCCCAGCATCCTGCTTCCAACAGTGGCCAATCCAGGCCACAAGAACCTGGCAAGTACCCAAAAACTAAGTCTATTCCATGTTACCATTGCTAATGGCAATGCCTATTCTCTAGGTGAACTTAATAGCAGGTAATGGACTTCTCCTCCAAGAACTTATCCAATCCTTTTTTAAACACAGCTATACTAACTGCACTAACCACATCCTCTGGCAACAAATTCCAGAGTTTAATTGTGCGTTGAGTAAAAAAGAACTTTCTCCGATTAGTTTTAAATGTGCCCCATGCTAACTTCATGGAGTGCCCCCAAGTCTTTCTATTATCCGAAAGAGTAAATAACCGATTCACATCTACCCATTCTAGACCTCTCATGATTTTAAACACCTCTATCATATCCCCCCTCAGTCGTCTCTTCTCCAAGCTGAAAAGTCCTAACCTCTTTAGTCTTTCCTCATAGGGGAGTTGTTCCATTCCCCTTACCATTTTGGTAGCCCTTCTCTGTACCTTCTCCTTCGCAATTATATCTTTTTTGAGATGCGGCGACCAGAATTGTACACAGTATTCAAGGTGCAGTCTCACCATGAAGCGATACAGAGGCATTATTTATTTATTTACAACTTTTTATACCGAAGTTCAATTAACAGAGTTAATTATCAATCCGGTTTACATTACAACCAAAAATTTACATTATGACATTTTCCGTTTTATTCACCATTCCCTTTCTAATAATTCCCAACATTCTGTTTGCTTTTTTGACTGCCACAGTACACTGAACCGACGATTTCAATGTGTTATCCACTATGATGCCTAGATCTCTTTCTTGGGTTGTAGCACCTAATATGGAACCCAACATTGTATAATTATAGCATGGGTTATTTTTCCCTATATGCATTACCTTGCACTTATCCACATTAAATTTCATCTGCCATTTGGATGCCCAATTTTCCAGTCTCACAAGGTCTTCCTGCAATTTATCACAATCTGCTTGTGATTTAACTACTCTGAACAATTTTGTGTCATCTGCAAATTTGATTATCTCACTCGTCGTATTTCTTTCCAGATCATTTATAAATATATTGAAAAGTAAGGTTCCCAATACAGATCCCTGAAGCACTCCACTGTCCACTCCCTTCCACTGAGAAAATTGAACATTTAATCCTACTCTCTGTTTCCTGTCTTTTAGCCAGTTTGCAATCCACGAAAGGACATCGCCACCTATCCCATGACTTTTTACTTTTCCTAGAAGCCTCTCATGTGGAACTTTGTCAAACGCCTTTTGAAAATCCAAGTATACTACATCTACTGGTTCACCTTTATCCACGTGTTTATTAACTCCTTCAAAAAAGTGAAGCAGATTTGTGAGGCAAGACTTGCCCTGGGTAAAGCCATGCTGACTTTGTTCCATTAAACCATGTCTTTCTATATGTTCTGTGATTTTGATGTTTAGTACACTTTCCACTATATTTCCTGGCACTGAAGTCAGGCTAACCGGTCTGTAGTTTCCCGGATCACCCCTGGAGCCCTTTTTAAATATTGGAGTTATATTTGCTATCCTCCAGTTTTCAGGTACAATGGATGATTTTAATGATAGGTTACAAATTTTTACTAATAGGTCTGAAATTTCATTTTTTAGTTCCTTCAGAACTCTGGGGTGTATACCATCTGGTCCAGGCGATTTACTACTCTTCAGTTTGTCAATCAGGCCTACCACATCTTCTAGGTTCACCGTGATTTGATTCAGTCCATCTGAATCATTACCCATGAAAACCTTCTCCATTACGGGTACCTCCCCATCATCCTCTTCAGTAAACACCAAAGCAAAGAATTCATTTAATCTTTCCGCGATGGCCTTATCTTCTCTAAGTGCCCCTTTAACCCCTCGATCATGTAACGGTCCAACTGACTCCCTCACAGGCTTTCTGCTTTGGATATATTTTAAAATGTTTTTACTGTGAGTTTTTGTCTCTACAGCCAACTTCTTTTCAAATTCTCTCTTAGCCTGTCTTATCAATGTCTTACATTTAACTTGCCAATGTTTATGCTTTATCCTATTTTCTTCTGTTGGATCCTTCTTCCAATTTTTGAATGAAGATCTTTTGGCTAAAATAGCTTCTTTCACCTCCCCTTTTAACCATGCCGCTAATCGTTTTGCCTTCTTTCCACCTTTCTTAATGTGTGGAATACATCTAGACTGTGCTTCTCGAATGGTATTTTTTAACAATGACCACACCTCTTGGACATTTTTTACTTTTGTAGCTGCTCCTTTCAGTTTTTTTCTAACAATTTTTCTCATTTTATCAAAGTTTCCCTTTTGAAAGTTTAGCGTGAGAGCCTTGGATTTGCACACTGTTCCTCTTCCAGTCATTAAATCAAATTTGATCATATTATGATCACTATTGCCAAGCGGCCCCACCACCGTTACCTCTCTCACCAAGTCCTGTGCTCCACTGAGAATTAGATCTAAAATTGCTCCCTCCCTCGTCGGTTCCTGAACCAATTGCTCCATAAAACTATCATTTATTCCATCCAAGAACATTATCTCTCTAGCGTGTCCCGATGATACATTTACCCAGTCAATATTGGGGAATTGAAGTCTCCCATTATTACTGCACAACCAATTTGGTTAGCTTCCCTAATTTCTCTTAGCATTTCACTGTCCATCTCACCATCTTGACCAGGTGGACGGTAGTATACCCCTATCACTATAGTCTTCCACGACACACAAGGGATTTCTACCCATAAAGATTCAATTTTGTATTTAGTCTCATTTAGGATGTTTATCCTGTTGGACTCTATGTCATCCCAGACATAAAGCGCCACACCTCCTCCCGGGTGCTCCTCTCTGTCATTGCGATATAATTTGTACCCCAGTATAGCACTGTCCCATTGGTTATCCTCTTTCCACCATGTCTCTGAGATGCCAATTAAGAGGTAGATCTTCAAAAGATACGCGAGCGCATACTTTTGTTCGTGCAGCAGGCGCGAACAAAAGTACGCTGGATTTTATAAGATACGCGCATAGCCGCGCATATCTTATAAAATCCGGGGTCAGCGCATGCAAGGCTGCGCAAAATCGGCAGCCTACGCGCGCCAAGCCGCGCAGCCTGCCTCCGTTCCCTCCGAGGCGCTCCGATTTCGGAGCGGCCTCGGAGGGAACTTTCCTTCGCCCTCCCCCCACCTTCCCCTCCCTTCCCCTACCTAACCCACCCCCCCGGCCCTATCTAAACCCCCCCCTTACCTTTGTCGGCAAAGTTACGCCTGCTGAAAGCAGGCGTAACTTTGCGCACGCCGGCCAGCAGCCCTGCTCCATCCTCCGGTCCGGAGGCCTCGACCGGCCCGGGGCTGGTCCGGAGGCCTCGACCACGCCCCCGGACCGGCGCCACACCCTCGGGCCCGCCCCTGAAATGCTGCGTCGTTTTGGGAACGCCCCTGGACACGCCCCCTCCCGCCCCTTTTCGAAAGCCGCGGGACTTTCGCGCGTCCCAGGGCTTTACGCGTGCCAGCGGCCTATGCAAAATAGGTGCACAAGGGCCCTGCGAGCGTAAATCTGGAAGGATTTACGCGCGCGGGACTTTTAAAATCCGCCCCTAAATCTATGTCATCATTCACTGCTATACATTCTAATTCTCCCATCTTACTTCTTAGACTTCTGGCATTAGCATACAAACATTTCAAAGTTTGTTTTTTGTTTGTATTTTCATTCTGCTTTTTAATTGATAGGGTGAGTTTTTAGTTACAGGCACTTGGACTATTTTTCTAATTATTGGAGCATCACTGTCGGGATGCCCTAATTTTAATGCATCATTAGTATCCTTTGAAGATACCTCTCTCCGAACCATGCGCTGCTGAGCGACTGTCGGCTTTCCCCTTTGTTCTAGTTTAAAACCAAAATGATAAAGGTGGAGTGATTTCCCTATGAGGGAAGGCTAAAGAGGTTAGGACTCTTCAGCTTGGAGAAGAGAAAGCTGAAGGGAGATACGATAGAGGTCTATAAAATAATCAGTGGAGTGGAACGAGGAAACAAAGACTAGGGAACACACATTGAAGATACTAGGTGATATATTTAAAACTAAAAGGAGAATATTTTTTTACTCAACACATAATCTCTAGAATTTGTTGACAGAGTATATAGTGAAAGCTATTAGTGTAGCTAGATTTAAAAAAAGGTTTGGACAAGTTTCTGAAGGAAAAGTCTTTGAACAATTATTAAGTTGGACTTGGGGAAATCTACTGCTTATCCCTGGGTTAAGCAGCATGGACATCTACCCCTTGGAATCCTGCCAGATATTTGTGCCCTGGATTGGCCACTGTTGGAAACAGATGACTGAGTTTGATGGACCTTTTGTTTGATCCAGTATGGCAAAGTCTTATTTTCTTATGTTCTAAGGCTTTATAGATGGTCAAAATCACCTTAAATCTTATACACCAGGAGATTGGGAGCCAGTGTAAAGACTGTAACACTGGTGTAATATAGTCATGGAGTTGCATACTTGTAATCAAGCATTCTGTACGAGTTGTAACATTCAGAATGTGTTCTTAGGAAGTCTAGTGTAAACAGAATTAAATAATCTAATCTGGATAAAATTAGTGATTGCAATACAATGTGAAAATCCAATGATGGCAAAAATGGTCGCAATTTCTGAAGCATACGTAACTTATAAAATGATGTTTTTGCCAAGTTTCATATCTGAGGGAAAAACAACAATTTGCCATCATAATAATGGCTAGGTTTTTTATTTTATCAGTTATCTGATCTAAGCATCCCTTATGTGAGATCCAGACAGAAAATGTTCTTTAGGAAATCTACTAGGAATAATTGCTTCTGTTTTGTTGCCATTTAACACAAATTTATTGCACCACATCCAGTTCTTTACTACAATTAAGCAAGATGGTACTGTTTGAAAAGCTGACTACCAGGTATTTGTTCTTGAAATAATTGAGTGTCATTTGCATAGATATGATAGTTACCATAACTCCATGATGGGCTAGATTCTTGCATACAGATGCCAGATAAATATTAAATAATGTGGTGCAGAATTAGATTATAAAAGACCCTCTTGGTGTCTTCAGGTCTTCATTATTAGGCCAATTTTGCAAAGAGTATTACTGTGGTCAGATAGCTGAGCTAAGCAATTTGTTTTTATATCTGTCTAAAGCAGCGGTTCTCAACCTGTGGGTCACGACCCCGGCGGGGGTCGAACAACCAAAACGCAGGGGTCGCCTAAACAGGGCCGGCGGAAGCACTAGGCGAACTAGGCGGTCGCCTAGGGCGCCAGCTTCCCGGGGGCGGCACTGCCCCGGTAAAATTAAGAGAGCCGCGCTTTCAAGCATGTGAGTCCTTTGCTGTCAGCCCGGGCGGAACGCGGCAGGACAGCTGGAGTCAGCGGCACCGGGCGTGCTCTCTTCTTCCCACCCCCCCCCCGCGGTCCGGAAGAGGAAGTGGAGAGCATCGGGTGCCTGCGCGGGAAGAAGAGGCCACGCTAGTGTCCTGACGGGAAGAAGACTGCAGCGCGGCTCGGAGGAAAATGGAGTTTCAACCGCGGCCGATGGGACTCCGCCTCCGCGAGGGCTGAAAATGAAGAGGTTAGCGTTGGGAGGAGGCTGCTGCTGCTAGTTCCCGGGGTGGGGGAGAGAGATAGTGAATGAACGAGCAAGCATGTGTGTTTGAGATCCTGTGTGTGTGAGTGAGAGATTGCATGTATGTGAATGATTGAGAGCCTGTGTATGTGAAAGAGAGTATGTCTGTGAGAGCCTGCCTGTGAGAGAGAGAGCATGAATGTAAGTTTACCATTGGGAACCTGTATGTGTAAGTTTGTGTGAAAGAGTATGTGTGTATGATTGAGATCCTTTGTGTGTGAGAGAAATCATGTGTATGTATGATTAAGAGCCTGTGTGTATAAGTAAGAGAGAGATCATGTGTGTCTGTGTCTGATTGACAGCTGGTTTAGGTGATGGAGCATGTGAGTATGTGATTGAGAGCATGTGTTTAAATGAGAGAGAGAGATCATGTGTGTCTGTGTGTGATTGAGAGCTGATTTAGGTGACGGAGCATGTGAGTATGTGATTGAGAGCCTGTGTGTAAATGAGAGAAAGAGAGGACATGTTTGTAAGCATGTGAATGAGAGTCTGTGTGTGAGAGAAAAAGACAGCATGTATTTATGTGATTGAAAGCCTGTGTGTGTGTGTGTAAGCGTGAAAAGATAGACAGTATGTGTGTAAATGTGTAATTAAGAGCCTATATGAGAGAGAAAAAACATGTGTATATGTGAGTACTGAGAGCATGTGTGTATAGGTGTGTCATTGAGAGCCAGTGTGAGAGAGAGCGCTGGTATGTGACTGAGAGAGGAGAAAGTTCCAAGCAAACCACCCCACCTCCTGCTAATTCAGAACAATCTCAGGACACCTGGATATCAAATGTTCCCAGGTATGCAGAGCAAAAAAAATTTTGTATCCTTATTATTTTTCATTACTGGGTCTTTGTGTCTGCTATTTTTAAATATTTTGTTAGTATCTGGAAATGTTTTATATGAGTTTTTAATTATTGGATATTCCACTCATCAGCTGTTTCGAAATATGTTCTTTTTGTTAGTACAGTTTTACTGCTGATGATTTTATATTTCTTGATTTGTTTTATAAGGATGGGTGATGTTTCTTTTTTCCTTTGTTACACTGCATACAGAGACTCTGGCTTGTTGCAGTTTCCAATTCAGTTTTTTCTGCATGGCGGATCTCACAATGTACGAGATCAACATGGAGGAAGTGGAAACCCACGGGGCCTGCACAGAGGAGGCAGCAGAATGGGCTTCAGTGCCAATAGCAGCAATCAGTGTCTCCCCAATAGCCACGTGGCAGCAGTGGCAGTAATTAGATTAATTGTTTGACTCAGCTGAAGGTGACAAAGTATGAAGTGGGATGTGAAATCAGCTTGATCTGGTGGAGAATTAGGATTGCTGTTACACATGAACTGTATTTGGCAAACATAAAGGGAGCCAGGATAATCAATTGATGCCTGCAGCTGAGGACTGATTCATTATGACTCATGTAGAAATTAGTGCATTTTCCAGATTAGTCTGCATAACACAATTCTCAACATTCAGCATTATTTCTGCTGCATAGAGTTTTATCTGAGAGGCTCTGAGGTTGTGAGGGAGCCAGTAAGAGTGAGAGCATGAGTGTGTATGAGAAAATCCAGGGGAGTAAGAGTGTGTGTGTGTGAGTGGGGGGGGGGGGGGGGGGGGAGAGAGTGTCTTACACCCTGAGAGTGTATCAGTGTCTGTGAGAGTGAGAGGTTATGGTGGGTATAAGAGCATGAATGTGTAAGTATGTGACAGTGTATGTGTGAGAGAGAATGGACATGTGAGTGTATGTGTGAGAGAGAGAGGATAACCTCCTAATCCTCGACAATATCAGGGTGACTGGAAATCAAGAGCTCCCATGTATGGACAGCAGGGGCTTTTTAAAATCCTTATTAGTTTTAATTATTGTGTGTTATTTGATATATGTGCTGTTTTGAAATATTATTGGTGTGTGGGAAATTATAAAAATGTATATGATTTTAATTAATAGAAATTCTATTTATCAGTAATTTTAAAATATTATTTTATTAGTATGGTTTTACTATTATAACTGATGCTTTATGTTTCTTAATTTTATTGTTTTATGAGGAATGGTGGTTCTGTTTATAAATGTCATAATAAATAAGTATGCACTAAAATCCAACCCCATCCATAACCCCGCCCCCATATGACCAAAGCCCCACCCTCACCCCGCCCTCGCAGGGCGAGGGCGGGGCAAGGGCGGGGCAAGGGGTCACCGCAACATGAGGAACTGTATTTCGGGGTCACGGCATTAGAAAGGTTGAGAACCACTGGTCTAAAGTCTTATGAACTCATTAAGAAATGAAAGATTAAGTCTGAAAACAAGAATTATTTTAAGGGTATTTGATCATAATAAAACTGCAATTGGTTCCCATTTTTGTAGGAGATAAACTTGTTTTCCAGATGAAAGAGTGAAAAACATCATATGATGCTCCATCTAAGATGGAGGGCAAAAGGACAGCTTGTCCTTTGATCTAAAATGGAGGATAAGATCTAAGTGTTGCGTCCATCAATCTCCTTTCTTCCTTCTCTCTCCTCAAGCCTTGGGAAGATGGCTGCTGCCGCGTCTTTATGCCGCTCTCCCTGGCGTCCCCGGAATGGGAACGGCGACGGTGTTCGCCATGTTTATCCTGAGGGCCTCCTAGAGTGCGCACGCTCATGCCACCCACGTTTTTATCCATGTCATGGCGGGAACCTTGGGGGGGTCCCCTCCAAGTGACGTCATTTCATTCGGGTATTTAGCCTGCCCTTCGTTTGCTAACTCACAGATCGATACTCTAAGGCCGCGGTAGAAACAGTGTGGCAGTGTCAGGCGCACCCTCGTTCCCCGCACGCACAGTTCTCTTCACCTACCGCTCGATACTCTCTTCAAATTGCATACCCGACCCGAGGGCGAGAGGAAAGGAGTCGTGGAGGAATTGTGGCCAGTCTTCTTTTTACATCCCTGCTCGAATCCGGGGGTAAATATCCATCTATTACCTCAACGGTGTTAGCAGCTTTGAGGACTATGATGCCGGGGGGCGGGGCCAGGGACCCAGAAGCGGCCTATTTCAGTGGCCACCCTGCATTATCTGACCCGAGGGCAATAGGAAAGGAGTCGTGGAGGACTTGTGGCCAGTCTTCTTTTTATATCCCTGCTCGAATCCGGGGGTAAATATCCATCTACTACCTCAACGGTGTTAGCAGCTGTGAGGACTGTGATGCCTGTGGGCGGGGCCAGGGAACCAGAAGTGGCCTATTTCAGTGGCCACCCTGCATTACCTGACCCGAGGGCGAGAGGAAAGGAGTCGTGGAGGAATTGTGACCAGTCTTCTTTTTATATCCCTGCTTGAATCTGGGGGTAAATATCCATCTACTACCTCAACGGTGTGAGGACTGTGATGCCTGTGGGCGGGGCCAGGGACCCGTAAGCGGCCTATTTCAGCAGCCGGCGTGCGGCACGCAGCAGATGCCGGCGCGCCGCTTAAGCCGTGCACGCTCAAGGGGCACGCGGCAGTAGCGGATTTTACCAGGCTTCGCTGGGATCTGCCCGGATTCGCCCACAGAATTATTCTGGGTCATATGTCATCTAAGATTCCTCCACAACAACAACAATCCCGTTGTCATCAACATCTAAATATATATAATAAATTTTTTCTGGCATAGTTTAGAGTCTGAACTGAGTTATCACTTGAGATTGGGAAGCTTAGTTTATTATAACTATGCCTCCCAAAAGAAAGCGTAGAGTGAGGGGTTTTCCCTCTCTCCCATTACCATCACCCATTCAACAAGAAATCACCAGTTATATGACCTCTCCTGTACAACGGATTGAAGGAACTGAAGATACTGATGTAACAGGAAGTCAGGGAGGACAACCTGTTCTAAAAGAGGAGGCCTCCTTAAGCCCTAACATTGGGCTACCTCCAGTGCAGAGACTTAGTCGAAGCTTCCCAGGTTTTACTTCAATGGTGATCAAAGACTCTGAACTGAAAGCAGGAAATATCCAATCCTGCATTACAGGTTCGCGAGAAGAAGGAACTGATGCTGCCACTGTGCTGATCCCAGAGAAGGAAGTAGGAGAACTGGTTTCAGAATCCCCCCTACAAAGGGAGGATAAATCACATCTCAGTGGGAAGCCTATGGGAAAGCTTGTGCATCCTGCACAGGTAACTTTGGACACATTATGGGAAATGATGGCTGGTATGATGGTAAATATAAAAGAACTGGAAGGGAAAATTGATATAACAAATTCTAAAATCCAACAAGATTATTTCTCAACACAAAGACAAATTAAAGATTTTAATGATAGAATTAAAGACCTAGAGGTGAAAGAGAAAAAAGGCCAAGAATTCCATGCAGCCATAGTTAAAGATAAAGAAATAATGTCTAGAAGGATTGAATCCCTTGAAAACAACGCCAAGCGTTTCAATCTAAGGTTTCTTAATTTCCCTAGGATAGTAGGGGAAACACCACTTATTACTTTGAAAAAATTCTTTGAAGAAAAGCTTGGCTTTGCAACAAGGGAATAATCCGTTATAAATCATTGTCATTTTCTCCCCAAACCTAGGAATGTAGATAATAGAGCTGAAATGTTTCATGGGGATCTTTCAAATTTTTTGGAAGATTCCTCGGCTAATATTATTGATTGGGGAACCTTATTGGTTAACTTTCTTTCGATTAATGATATAAATCAAACAATGAAGAGTTATTTTAATAAATATCCAATTATCTATATGGATAAACCAGTTAAAATATTTCCAGACTTGGCAATTTCAATGCAAGTGAGACGGAAAGCCTTTTTGGCTCATAGACAGGAAGTGATATCATTGGGGTATTCTTTTTCCCTTCGTTACCCTTGCAAGTGTTTGTTAAAAAATCAAAATGATATATATGTGTTTTTTTATTCCCGACTAGTTAACAGCTTTACTGGAACAGATTAGGTTACCAACCTCCTCCCCTGTGTCCAATTGAAAGTAAAATAAGGTATAGGATCTATGTCAGGTTTTTTTTCTTTGTAAGTAATATTGAGTTTATATTCTCCCAACTCATTATATATTATATGATCCCCTCCGATGATTGATATGATAATGGAATTGGTAAAAATTAAGGTTTCTGGAATAACATATCTTAAATATGTATTTTTTTTCTCTCTGCCAACCCATGTTTTTTCTGCAAACTATATAATTGTTTGTAATTTAATTTGAAAATTCATAAATTAAAAAAAAAAAGTTTGCTCCGAGACAAATTGGGAGCTGGAGATCAGTTTTATTCTGAAGCCAGGAATTTTTAAGGGAAAAAAGGGACTGATTTTCCTAATTCCTGCACTGGCTGATACTGCCTAACCCTGGGGAACTCCTGTTTTCATTTTTGTCCTTTGTGATACTTGAGTATTATATCACACTTGGCATCTTCTATTATCTTAAAATGAATCAATCCATGCTGTACCCTTAAGTTCTAGGTTAGCTAAACATGCTAGTAGAATGTAGTGATTAAAAATATCAAACACTGCCGAATGACATCAAGGTTTGTTAGATATAACACCTCAATATTATGACATTTACAAAACCCAAATTGGTAATAAAATAATCTAGCATAGAATGATCATCAAGGTTTTCTGTTAGCTGTTTTAATATGGCAGATTTTATACGTTTGGATAAAAATGGTAGGAATAACATGGGCCCATAATTTACAACATCATCCAGGTTCTATGTTGTCTTTTTTAACACAGACTGTATAGAGACACATCTAAGGTCAATTAGCATATGTCCTGTACTCAACAACATATTGATGATATTTGCCATGGAGGGACATCTCATTTTTAGGTGACTTTAATGGCTGGACATACATTTAATGGAGAGCTAGATTAAAGGGGAAAACAATTCTCAAATCTGGTCTGTAGAATCTGGTGGTACTACCATTGCCATATTAAATTCATCATCCTTAAAATGGTTCCATAACTTTTCAATTTTTGATTGAAAAAAATTAGCAAATTTATCAGCAGAAACTGAGATTATATCAGACTCAAGGTTCTGTGATCAAGTTAGAAAATGTACTGTATGGAATCATTCAGATGTCCTGTTCAATGAAGATTGAATTTTATGACTAAAATAAGACTTTCTTGCAGCATCAACAATTTTTCTAGAGGAATTTAACATATATCTATACTGACTAAGAACATTGTTAGAATGAAATTTCAACCACTGCTGTTCTAGACAGCAGAGCTTTTGCTTAAGAATTACAAAGCCTGAGTACACCATGGTACAATGTTTTCCCACCGTTTTTGTTTCTACTCTTTTAAAGGTGTTATTCCATTACTTGCTTGCAATAGAGAGTCCAAGCAATGGCCTGTTGCAGAATCAGAATTTGTGGATTGGTTATGGTGCAACTTGGGTACCCAATTGACACACAATGAATCAGGATCAATATATCCTTGCTTAGATTGATACTGCTTATTATTTAAGGCATGATCATAAGCTGTTGGAACCACAATATACAAGGTAAGGCTAAAATGATCAAACCATGATACAACTTCCATATGTATTTGTGGTAAGATCGTTTGCTGAAAGTTTCTTCCAAGAAATATTAAATCTAGCATATGATCCTTTTTATAAATAGGGCCAGTAACTAGCTGTATAAAATCAAGAGAAATCATCACACTCATGAAATTCTTACAACGAGATGGTAGTGTACAAAATACTACAAAAATAGTATTACCCAGTTCAATATTGCTCGAGACTAATGCTTCAATAAGGGGAGAGGAGTTATAGGTAAGTAATCCTGGAGGACAATAACAAACTCCAATATTCCATCTGACAGATGTAAGTAAAATAATTTAAAATGGAGGAGGTGATGCGGCGATTTTATAACTTTCGTGCAGATATGTGTGCATGTTATAACATGGCCTGGCTATGTGCAGAAGTGTGCCAAATTTTAAATGGGCTTGTGCATGGGCGTGCAAATCCTGCTTCTACTGTGCAAGTCAGGGGATTTTAAAAAGGGCACCCACCCACGCCATTCCCAGTTTACCAGTTTGCCCACCATTCACCCAGTTAAAAACTTGGTCCTCACCCCCCCCCCCCCCCGATATGATAGTGTATACTCCCCCCAGCTATCCTAGACTCTTTAAAGCCCTCAGAAATGGCTCGAACCTTTTATTTTATGACTTACACATCTTCCATAGCAGAAGTAAAGTTATGCATCAGGGGACCTCAGCATGTGCTGGGTCGTGTTAAGTATTTACGCGTGCATCTCTTGACCAGGCCCAAAATGCCTGTGTCTGCCCAGATCATGCCCCACCCCTTTTTGGAAACTTTTGAGATGTGTGCACTGCAGCATTTACATGCGTATCTGGGCGCTTTAAAAAATACGTGCAAGCGTGACTTCTTTGCACATCCCCCAATTGATGCACACGCCAGGCTTTTAATATTCACCTTTAAGATTAGAAGCGACACCTCAGACTTCATTTAGTTACCAAGCACCCACTTTATAGAATGTGTTACCACAGGACATCCATTTGAAATCAAATTATATAAAATTTAGAAAAACTATAAAGCCTTGGCTTTTTAAACAGGCTTTCAACTGTTAATGTTTGCTTGAGATATTTCGTCTCACTTGACCATGTATTATAGTTGGACTTGGGATACTTATACTAGGAATTTATGCTGTACCTTGGATGTGAACTATTTTACCCCAGGATTCATCATTCTGCTATAAATGATGGCCTGCAGAAAAAAAAGGGGTGAGCCGAAAGTATGCAGCTGGTCGCGTCACGGCGGTGTGTTTTCGCCTGCCGCTGTTGCAGCTGGGCCGCACACTTTCACCCTCATAGTGCCATGGGAAAAGGTGTTATTATTTCCCACAGTACTGCCAGTGATAATGTGGAAAACATTATCACCTGCAGCACTGCTGGGCCATAACCCCACCCAAACCCTGCCCACACTCCTCCCTTTCCCCTGATTTAAATTGTACCGCCATGATGCCGCCGATATCGTGCATGTTATGGCCTTATTGCATGCGATAACAACACATCACAGTTTAAAGAATGACCCTATTAGTTTTAGGAGAGGTTATTATTGTCATACAATGTACATAATGGATAATTTACCATGTATTTTTGTCTTGTTTCGCTTGATAATTTATGCATGTTTTTAATTATAACTGCTTGATTTTTGTTTATATACAAGTGGTATATCAAATCTATTAGATATAAACGTAATGGAGCACTATTAATTAACTTCTGGTCTGACTGTTTCCCAAGGCATAGTTGACTCTAGTACTTCTAAGGCTTAAGTAAAGATTTGTAAAATCCTTGACATAAGATTGAGATAAAACCATATCATTGTCTCTTCTGAGACTTAAGTTTTGTGAATATTTTGAAGAAGTTTAAATCCTGAACACTTGCCTTTCTACTTTAAAAATATAATATTGCCTCACTGTAAATTGATTGTTTTAAGACTTTTATAATTTTACTCAGTCATCCCTCTTGTGGCAAGATTCAACATGTTCACATATGGAAATGCAATAAAGCTATCAGCTCACAGGCAGTCCCTAGATATTTATAAGATTTGCACTTTATTTTCTCAGATGTTTCTGTTTTGTGGAAGGGAAATGCGTTCTTCTAATTGGTTTATTATTTTTAAAGGTATTCAATTTAAAGAGTTCCCAATAGTACAAGAAAGGTTGCTAAGCAAACTGAGATATCATACAGTCATTACAAAGCAAAAGCATGTTTCATATATTAACTTCACTAGGTCTTAGGAACCAAAAACTATTATTGCAATTAAATAGTAAATGCCATTAAACTAAAAACTAGAAAAGAGAATACATGTTAGACAAACTTACCAAAAATAAAGGGGCAGATTTTCAAAGGGTTACGCTCGTAACCCCCGAAAACCTGCTCCTGTGTGCACCAAGCCTATTTTGCATAGGCTTGGTGCACACAGGATAGGCTTGGGACCGAGGCCTCCAGCACAGCGGCTATGCCGGGGATGGCAACGCCGGCAGCCAGCCGGAACACGCAAGATACGCCTGCCAGAGGCAGGCGTAAAAGTCAAACAAGGTAGGGGTGGGATTTAGATAGGGCTGGGGGGGGTGGGTTAGATAGGGGAAGGGAGGGGAAGGTGGGGGGAGCAGAAGAAAAGTTCCCTCCGGCCTTGGAAGGAACGGGGAAAGCCATCGGGGCTCCCCTATGGGCTCGGCGGCATGCAAGGTGCACAAGTGTGCACCCCCTTGCATGCGTCAACCCTAGAATTTAAAACATGCGTGCGGCGGGGTAGCATGCACAATGTACCCTGCGCGCACTTCTTTAAAAATCTACCCAAAATGTGTTAGAAGAAAAGCAATTAAACATTTGGATATACTTTTAGTAGTGTTAACCCCCCACCCTCACCCCTTTTCTAGATACAACCTTAAACACATTATGTCCCAAAATTTTTGCTATCCTCTAAATAGACACTGAGACACACTCAATACTAGAGCCTTAGTCCATACTCAGTCTGTAATTTTCTAGTATGAATCCTCTGATGGGGGAAGATTATCTTCAGAACTCAAGCATTTTGCTGGTATAGCACCAAGGAGATACTTGACACATGAGGTTCTAGTGTTCCAAAAATAAAAGTCTTTACTGAAAACAATTTCAAATCAGAAAAAACAGCAATGTGTACAATCTATCAGTATTGAAAATCCATAAGTAGGTATTAAGAGTTCACAAAAGCATTGCTAACCCTTGCTGATGTACCCTCCTAGGATTCTCTCACTCCTTTTCCTAGGATTTAAGGCTTCATTGGATGGATGCTGAGCTCCTTGATTCTCAAGGACCATTTTGGTACCTGAATATCCAAATGCCTACATTTTTTCTCCTGCGCTTTTAGGGATCTGCATTCAATTGAAAGGAATGGGAAAAATGAGACAAATGAATCTATTTTCTGTTCAGGTTGTTGTTTCCTAAACAAATGTATAGTGCCTCTGAAAATATCTGAAATTTTTTATTTCATTCATTGTTGTATACAATATAGACTATGAGACAAGGAAAAGTGCACTTTTTTCTTCTTCAAACCAGATAGAGTGGAGCTAGAATGGAAAAGGAAAATAAAGGAGAAGACACATCATGATGAAACACTTTCTCCATTAACCTATCCCAGCATGACTCCCTCATTTTTTAATTCTGAAAATGAAAAAAAAAATAACTTTAAGCAGTCATCATTTTGTTCAGTCATTTGTTAATTTTCAGAGAGAAAGTAGAGAGATCCTGAAGCTCTTTGTTAGAGTAAAAGAAAAAGTTTATAAAAGATTTAGATTGGAGAAAGCAAGGTGTGCTGTTGCATGTTGTCATAATCACTATGTCATAGGAAACACTGTAATCTTTCTGTTGACAAAAGGGGTAATAGTGCTACAGACACATAGCTCTATGTTTTACCATGTCTGTAGCACATAGCTTTCTCTCTGTTTCACTATGAGCAATGTCAGTGACTGTGAGTGGGTATAGCTGCCTTTGCTCTCTGTCTGTGTGTAGAAAGCAGTCAGTGTACTGTGTGTGTGACTCCTCAACGAAGTCACTGTGGCCTAGATTCATCAAAATTCTATAAATTTTGCATGAATAATGCCCGCGATAAGGAAAAAGGGTATGGCTATGATAATTTTAGAGTTACCACACCGTGCACTATTTTAGCACTTTGCATGGGTATTTTATTGCAATGAATGTTAAATTTATCACACCCATGAGATTTTCACTTCACAAGGTGGGAAATGTCCAGAGAGGCATTTTCTTATATGGGGGGGGGGGGGGGGGGGGAGAGCCTCTGAGGAGGCCTTCACAGTATTCAACTATTTATATCACTCTATAACAGGTACCATCAAGCTAGGGCGAGAGAACATTGTAGAAATCTCATCTTTGTAAGACTTTCCCAACTCCAAATGACATCAAATCTTCAACGAGGTGTACTGTGCTGTTCGTATGCATGTCAAACTGGCCCCAAAACCCTAAACCACCACCAAAACCTCACCTCGAGTTCTTAGCTGGTCCTTCAATAGTGATATAAATAGAATACTGAGGCACCCTGCCCCGAGGCTCTCTCTCTACTCCACTCCACTCCACTCTACTCTCTCTCCCCTCCCCAAGCCCAGAAATAGCCAAAATGCAATTTACAATCCTTATTGCAAATTGCTATACAGCCCTTTCTGGCATATCGCACATCTTAACACCAGGAAAAAAGGTGTTGTTATTTCCGGCTTTAAAAACATGCGATAGCATGCACTTCACTATCACATGGTGTGATAATACCCCTCATTTTCATTACTCCCACCCAAACCCCTCCCCAATCCCACCCCTTTCAAAAATTTGTATTTGAGCCATGCGGTGCCACGATTATCGCATGAGTTATGGCGTTAATGCATGCATTATGCTGTTATCTCAGGCATTAACACCATAATGCATTTTGATGAATGACCCTATGTGTTACTAGTGTAAGTCTACATATAGTCAGCAAACTGATAATAGAGTTATGCTTTGTGTGTGTGTGTGTGTCCAAATTAGTACTAGGCATACACACTGTAACACTAAAATCCCCTCAACACTAATGATTTGTTTCAAATTCCACCATGCCACCAGCATTAAAGGAATAGATATGGCAACAATAGAGAGGAAAATAAAAGGCTGTTCCTTCAAGGGACCTAGGGCAAACTCAAGCAGCATGGATCATAGTACTGAACTGATAGGACCAGAAATCTCACAACCATGATAAGGAGAGATTTATTTTTTTAGAAGAAAGAAACCAGCTATAGAGGCAGGGTAAGAAAAGAAGCTGGAATAACAGCTCCACTATTCCTATGGTTCAGGGGCAGAAATGGGCAGAGTCAGAGGAGAGTGGCATCAGCAGTAGGGGGTCACTAGGAGTAGTCCAATCAAAACCAACACAGTGCTCCTTTCTGCTTCTTCCTCAGCAGTTTGCAGATCTTTAGATTAACTACTGATTCAGATGAATTATATAAGGGATTTTCAGATTTAGAATATATTTAACATCTAGTAGCTGAGAAGAGGTTTGGGGAACCTAGTTACCAGTGTGCTACCCACTGAGAAACAAGTGATAGTGTCAGGGCCAAGAGCAGCCCCTAGGAAAAACAGGACATGGAGAATGTGAGAAATGCCCTTGGCCTTTTCCCTCCTGGTCCACCCTCAACCCCTGCCTCAGAAGCAGCACCCAAGGATCCAAAGGAGGAGAGATAATCTCTCAAGAAATCAGAGGGATGGAGACATTTTAGAGTTCTGGAGGACCAGTATTTTTCAGAAATACATTCATTGTTGGAAGTTCACGAGTAAAGGAAAGGTATGCAGCATCATTTGGAAAAATAATACCTGCTAGCATTGGTTTCAGGAGAGGCCATTGGTAAGAGTCTAGGGGCCCAGTCTCCCACTCTAACAAAGCAGCACCAGGAAGGCCACAGAAAAGGGGAAGTCTGTCTCCCAAGTTGGACATCCAACCCTTCCCCAGTGTTGTGGCAGACAAGCAACTCCAACACCCATGTCAGCAGCAAGCCATCATGAAGAAGATGGGGGTGGTGTTCTGCATCACTATCCCAGGGTAAGAGAAAAGCACTACAAAGGTGGAAAATGATTGCCCTGGATATCCAGCCCCTGCAAGTGGTGGAGAACATGGTATTTAAACAGCTGCTGCATTTCTTATTCTCTGATTACAAAGTTCCCTCCAGAAAAATATTTTCAGTAGGCATGTGATCTCCACCTTCTACCCTTAGTGCAGTACTGGGATGCAAGTGCAGCAGGCCAAGATCTAGGGAGTACCATCCATTTCACCAAGAACATCTGGATCAGCCAGACTGCTGCACATGTCTATCTCTTTCTGTCATCACACTGCTGATAGCTGAACAAGGAGGAGCAGGAAGCAGCTCTAGTGGGGAAAGACCAGCAGGAAATAAGTAGGTTGTGCTGTATATCTAGATGATGTATCACAGCCACACTTCAGTTCATATCTCAGTGGTAATAAGAAGGATGTCAGCAGTGCTGGTGGAAGAGCCTGCTGCTTCCCCAGGCAGTCATCTTGTGACTTTCTCTCTCTTTCCACCAACCCGTGCCCTGCAAATTGCACATCACAAACCTCCCCATCTCCATTCTTCCCTGTGTCTCTATCCTCCATTCAAAATAGCCACCCTGACCTCCAACTACACAGCCCTATCCATTTCCAGTGCACTAGGCGACCGCCTGCTCCCACTAACCTTGGATGTCAGAGGGATGGCAGATAGACTGAAGAAATATGACTGTATTTTAATTACAGACAGTGGCAGTAACATAAGAAGGGCAATGGAAGATAAGGGTTATTAGGGGCTCTGATGCTTTACATGCTTGCTGCACCTGGCAATAAAGAACACCCTAGGTCTGGGGGCCAAGGAATGCAACAGCTTAGTCCTAAACATAGAAACATTGAAACATAGAAATGACGGCAGAAGAAGACCAAATGGCCCATCCAGTCTGCCCAGCAAGCTTCACACATTTTTTCTCTCATACTTATCTGTTTCTCTTAGCTCTTGGTTCTATTTCCCTTCCACCCCCACCTTTAATGTAGAGAGCAGTGATGGAGCTGCATCCAAGTGAAATATCTAGCTTGATTAGTTAGGGGTAGTAGCCGCCGCAATAAGCAAGCTACACCCATGCTTATTTGTTTTACCCAGACTATGTTATACAGCCCTTATCGGTTGTTTTTCTTCTCCCCTGCCAATTAGCAAGCTTCTCCCCTGCCAATAAGCAAGCTACACCCATGCTTATTTGTTTTACCCAGACTATGTTATACAGCCCTTATTGGTTGTTTTTTCTTCTCCCCTGCCGTTGAAGCAGGGAGCTATGCTGGATATGCGTGAAGTATCAGTTTTCTTTTTTTCTCCCCTGCCGTTGAAGACAAAGAGAGCATGCATATGTGGGCGTGGGTGGGTGAGAAAGAATATGGGTATGTATATGAGTTGATGAGACAGAGAGTGTGTTATAAATCCGGACCGCGGGGGGTCCCTTACCTCTCCGGCGGATGGCTCCTGCTGACTATCGGCGCTCCCCAGGTGTTCTCAGGCCTCAGCGCGGCCTCTCCGCAGCGGCGTCTCAACAAGGGAGACGCCGCCGTGCTCCTGCTCTTAACCCTGCCCCTTAGGCGTGCGCATGTGCAGGGGTTTGGATTTTAAAGGGGCTGCGGCGGGAAATCTTGGCCCAGCCCCTGGAATGACTTCAGACGCTGCTGGGTACTTATATCTAGCTGCTACCTTCATACATCGCCTTGCAACAAGGTTCGCTCTTTTGAGTATTGCTAATTGCAGTCTTTACCTGTTTCTGCCTTGTTCCTTCTCCAGCCCTTCCTTGTCGTCTCCTGACTTCGGCTCGTCTCCTGGCTCCTGACTTCAGCTCGTCTCTTGGCTCCTGACTCCGGCTAGTCTGCTGGTATCCTGCTGTCTGCTGCCTGCCCCGACTCCCGGTTTGGTCTACCTCCTGCTTGTCTGTTGCCTGATGTCTTCCGGACTGTTCCATCCAGGAGACCTCACCTAAGTCCAAGCAGCTCGGGTCCTCATGGGCTCTTCCTAGGGGGACCTCGGGTTTCCAGTGGGTGAAGTTCCGGTTGGTCTCTTGGTTCCAGTCACTCCTCCGCTTCATAACTTCTGGACTACCCTTCAGGTACTCGCCTTCAGGAAACTGCACATAAGTCCAAGCAGCTCAGATCCTCAAGGGCTCCTCCCGGGGAGATCTCGGGCTTCCAGTGGTGAAGATTCGGTGGGTCTCCTGACTTGAACCGCCTCCCGGCTACAACCTCCACTGTGGGCCTTCTCACGGTGCACCTTCATCATCTCTAGCCGGCTCAAGGGTCCACGAATTCAACAGTTTGTAAGGCCATGGACCCAGCGGACTTGGCCGGCCTGCAGGCCATTCCTGGAATCACCCAGCGGCTACAACAGCAGCAACATTGCTTAGATGTCCTGATGGCGACAGTAGAGAGACTGGCAAACCGTTTGGTCTCCACGCCCCTGGTAAGCACCTCCTGCTTCGGTTCCAATGCCTAGTCCCGGACCTGCAGCCTCCACGCAACTACCACGCAACTACCAACTACAGGTTACTCCGGGGAAGCGAACAGTGCCACGGGTTCCTTAACCAATGCTACATATGCTTCACATTACTGCCAACCCAGTTCCGACTGATCTGGTAAAGACCAGCTATATTATGTCTTTGTTAGATGGGAGGGCCCTGGCCTGGGCCTCCCCATTATGGGAACGTAACGATTCCTATCCTTGGAAACTTGCAACAGTTTGTGTCCACATTTAGAAACATCTTTGATGAGCCCTGCCCATAAATCCACGGCGGTTGCCGAATTGCTACAACTATGCCAGGGGCTTTCGTTCTCTGCCGAATACGCGGTTGAATTCCGCACATTGGCCACCGAGCTGGACTGGAGGGAAGACAGTCTTCATGGTAATTCTTGGAACGGATTGTCTTCACGCCACAAGGATGATCTAGCGGCACGGGACCTTCCGGCCGACCTAGACGGCATGATAGATCTGGCAGGAAGAGTCGACTGCTGACCTCCAACAATGGTTCCATGAAGGTAGATCACTTCATAGACCGGTTAACCTGGCACCTATGTTCTCACGACCTTTATCCTCCCCCTCCACTTCTTCAATCAAACAGGGGGTGGAGCCTATGCAGCTGGGGTGAAGCCCTCTTTCTCAAGAGGAAAGGAGATCTTGACGCTCACTAGGCCTTTGCCTATACTGTGGCAATAAGGGGCATTCTTAGCCCAATGTGGTGAGCAGCCCCCTGATTTAGAAGTGAGCAAATAATGCAAGACTGCAATAATCATAAATTCAATGCATTATTTGCATTTTCCACATGATAATGCATTTTGTGGCATTTTAAACTCTGTTTAGCACACCACAAACACATTATTGCAGCTTAGCAAATAGCCCACTAAATGAATTAATACTCCCAAGTAGGAAAAATAGTGCCTTCTTCCTTCACAACCAAGATTTTTAGGAGTCTTCTAATTGTATGAGAGATCCACAGAAAACTTTAAAGCAAACTTAGATGAACAGTATTGTACCAATATTTATCATTAAAATCCTAAGCTATCAGAATTAATACATTTCAGCTTACCTGGAAACTGCTTGAAGAGCAAGAATGTTCTCAAACAGATGGTAATGAACTCCACAAAGGAGGGGTGCTAACAAATAGAGAATTTGTTTCTAATGCTCATTAAGTTGTCACATGAACACCAGAACCTAGGTGTCATCGAGGAGCTGACCCTAGATAGTACTAATTCTGCTCCTCAATGTACCATACCAGTTACTCTCAAATTCCCTGGTGGTTCCTTTGACACGCTGCGCTTTGGTTGTCTCGGAGCCGAGAGGAAACTTCATTCTCGCCGATCTCGTTCGGCAATTGCAGCTCACCATACAACCCCGAGTTCCTCCACTTCGAGTTTCTTCGATTCACGGAACTCCCCTCCCGAGGAGCATCTCTACCAGCACTAAATCTTTAACTCTCTGTACTGGCCTCTTGCATAACGAGGAGATCTCATTCCTTGTACTAGAGAAGGCCATTCATCCGAATGTCCTGGGCCTGCCTTGGCTTCAAAGACACTCTCCTATCATCCACTGGGACAACTTGCAGTTAGCTGCTTGGAGCCCACAATGCTTCTCTTCCTGTTTACCAGCATTACTATGACCTAGTATACCATTGTTGGTGACCTCCCTCATGTTGCAACCTCAGTACTTTGAATACAAGGATGTATTCTCCAAGGAGATGGCAGAATTGCTGCTGGAACATCAACCATTCGATTGCACTATTGATCTACTGCCTGGAACAATACCACCTCGGGGTCAGGTATACCCCTTGTCCCTTCTGGGACAAAAGCTATGTCCGAATACATTAAGGAGAATTTGGAGTGTGGCTTCATTCACCCTTCGAACTCGCCTGCAGGAGCAGGTTTCTTCTTTGTCACAAAGAAAGATTTATTATTTATTTATTTATATTATTTTTTATATACCGACATTCGATCGAGATATCACATCGGTTTCCAGATAACTAAAGGAATAGGGTGGTAACAGCCCTATTTTACATTATAACATGGTAATAAATAGATATAAGAATATTTTACATTATAACATGGTAATAAATATAACAAGTTGTAACAGAACTAACAGGAATATATGGAACATTAGACTATAGTATATAACATATGTACATAAATGGCTTGTTGAGGATAAATTATGGTAAGGATAGCAGGGAGGGTAGAGGGGGGGAGGGGGAGGGAGAGAAAGGGATGGGGGGAGGAAGTAGTGATAGGGAGGGAAAGGGTGGGGCGAGATGCTTGTGTAGGGGGCATGGTGTGGTTGTGCATTTGGGCGGGTTATGTGTCAGGTGGGAAAGCGTTTTAAACCATGTTTTGAGGTGTTTTTTGAAGACTTGCAGTGAAGGTTCGTTTCTGAGACAGGTGGGGAGGGTGTTCCATAAGGTGGGGCCCGCTATTGTTATGGCTCGTTTGCGGGTGACGTTGAGGTGTGCAGCTTTGAGATTGGGGACGGCTAGGAGGCCAGTGTTGGTGGATCTGAGAGTTCTTTGAGTGGGTAAGGTTGTATTCCGTTGTTTAGCCAGTCCATTTTGTTGTTGTTTATTTTTTTGTGCATGAGGGTGAGGGTTTTATACTGGATTCTTTGTGTAATGGGTAGCCAGTGGAGTTCTTTGAGAGTGGGTGTGATGTGAGAGGATTTTTTGTTGTTAGAGATGATTCTGGCGGCAGCGTTCTGTAGAACTTGGAGGGGTTTGATGTGATTTCTGGTAGGCCGAGGAGGAGGGAGTTGCAGTAGTCGAGTTTTGACAAGATAATTGATTGGAGGACTGTTCGGAAATCGTGCTCTTGGAGAAGGGGTTTGAGTTTTTTTAGTGTCTGAGTTTGAAGAATCCATCTTTGATTGTATTGGAGATGTGTCGTTTAAAGTTGAGTTGGCTGTCATTGTTACGCCTAGGTTTCTTGTGGACGGCGTGAGTGAGGTTTGTGAGATTTGTGGCACTCCCGGGTTGATTGAGCTTCCTGGGTGGTCAGAGGGGGTGCACATGAGTGGATAGGAGGGACGGTCATCGTGGATGTGAATGATTTCTGTTTTGGCTTGGTTGAGACATAGTGATAATTGAGATAGTAAGTGGGATAAATTTGAGCTGAGTTTGTTCCATTTTTCCATGGTGAGTTGAATGGAGTTGTTTATGGGGAGTAATATTTGTATGTCGTCTGCATAGACAAGTAGGTGAGGTTTGCCTCTGAAGGTATTTGCATAGTGGGATGAGGTAAATGTTAAAGAGGGTTGAAGGGAAGAACCTTGTGGGACTCCATGAGTGAGGGGCACTTGTGAGGATTCAGATGAGTTCGTCTTGACGATGTAGATCTGTTTGAGAGGTAGGATTTGAACCATTTGATTGTGGTGTCTTGGAGACCAATTTCTTTAAGTCTGGTGAGGAGTGTTCTGTGATTGATGGTGTCGAAGGCGGCTGATATATCAAGAAGTATCAGGAGGAACGATTTGCCTTTGTCGCGGCCTCTGAGGATGGTATCGGTGAGGGAGAGGAGGAGGGTTTCAGTGCTGAAGAGTTTTCTGAAACCATGTGTGCAGGCTGAAGAACATTATAGGTTTCAAGGTGGTCTGTGAGTTGATTGTTGACTGTTTTTTCGATGATTTTTGCTAGGAATGGGAGGTTGAGACTGGTCTGTAGTTTGCTGGGTCGGATTTGTCGAGTTGGTTTTTTTGATGATTGGTTTGATGATGGCGTTTTTGAGTTTTTCTGGGAAGATTCCTTGTTCTAGGGATAAGTTGATGATGTAGGTTATTGGTTTGACAATAATCTCTCTGATGAGTTTTAGGGTTTTGATGGGGATGGGGTCTAAGGGTGGGATGCAGGGTTGGTTTTTCTGATGATAGGTTCAATTTCTGTGGTAGCAACGGGTGTGAATTGTGACCATGTGTGGATGGGGGGGGGGTGTCAATTGAGTCATTGTGGGTTTGGGGAATCTTGGCAATGATGTTGTTAACTTTATCCTTGAAGAATTGTGCTAGTTTTTCACTGGAGATGTTGCTGGAGTTTGGCGTATTGTCATTTTGGATGGGGTTGGTAGGTCTTTGACATAGGCGAAGAGGGTCCTCGGGTTAAATTGGTAATCGTGAATTCTTGATGTGTGGAAATTGCGCTTTGCTGTGTTAAGGTCAGTTGTATAGTTGTGTAGTGTTCTGTATTTGTCTTTCAGGTTTGAGGTGGGGGTTCGTCTCCACTGTTTTTCAGTTTGTCTCAGTGTTCGCTTTGAGGTTTTCAGTTCTGGGGTGTACCATGGTGCTCTTTGCTTTGTGGATTGTTTTATTTCCTTTTTTTATGGGGCATAATGTATTGGCTATGTCTGCGTTGATAGATATCCAGGAGTTTGTGGCTTGTTGGCGTCATTTAAGTTGATTGTTTTTAGTGCCTCAGGTAACAGTTCGGCGATGTCTTCACTGGAGCATGGTTTGGTGAATTCGATGATTCGGTTGTTTGTTTGTAGTGGGTTGATTGGAGTTGAAGCTTGGCTTGGATGAGGCTGTGGTCAGACCATGGGGTGGGGGTTGTAGAGGGTGGTCCAGTTGCAGATATTTTGTTGTTTATGAATATTAAGTCCAGGGTGTGTCCTGATTTTTGAGTGGGTGAGTTGATGATTTGGGTGAATCCAATGGCAGACATGGTGGATAGGAGCAGTTCGCTTGTGGGGAGGAGGGTGGGTGTCGATATGGAGGTTAAAGTCTCCTAGTATTATGGCTGGTTCTTGTAAGTTTATGTGGGTTGTGATGGATTCAATCAGGGGGGAAAGGTTGTGCTGTAGGCAACCGGAGGTGCGTATAGGAGGAGTATTTGGAGATGTTTTGATTTGAATAGGTTGGTCTCGATAGGGGGTGGTAAGTTTAGGGAGTGGGAAGAGAATTTAAGTTTTTTGTGAGCTAGGAATAGTAGGCCACCTCCCTTTCTTTTGTTTCTGGGTATGGAGAAAATATTGTATGTGTTTTTGGGCAGTTGATTGAGTAGGACTGTGTCAGAATGTTTCAGCCAAGATTCGGTTATACAGAATATGTCTGGTTGGTCGTCTGTGAGTATGTCATGGATGATTGGGATTTTTTTGGTGATTGACTGTGCATTAATGAGGAGTAGTAATGAGTGTGATTGTGGTATAGGGTATGTTAGGGTTGGGGTGAATTTTGGTGAGGCGTCTAGTGGTGGGTGTGGCTTTAGGAGTGTGGTGGTTGTTGTGGCGATGGGTTAGTTTGGGGATGTATTGGGCTGAGGCCATTGTGTGAGTTTTGTGTGAAAGGCTGTTGCTTGGTTGCTGAGTGGGGAGTGATGGTGGCAGGGGTTGTTAGGTTTTTGAGTTGGATGATTACTTTTCAGAGATTCATGTGTTGAGTGTTGGGATGAATATAAGGGGGCTGGAGTTGTTGAGGGCTTGGGGGGGTTGGGGGAGGAACAGTGAAGACAGAGGAGCATACGGGAGTACACAAAGGGAGTGCACGAAGGAGCGCACAAAGGAGCAGGCTCCTTTGGCGTGCTCCTTTGGCGAGCGACGCTCGGCGTGCGGCCCTGGGAGCCTGCTATATTTATAATTAGAGTTTTAATCAGGGTTGTCCCCTGATTGGCTGTGCGTCGGCAGCGTGTCCCTCGGAGGCGGAGGAGGGTCGGCCGATGACGTCAGCGCTTCCCGGAGGAAGGCAGGGGCTGCCTCGTGGTCGGGGTCGGAGGCGGTCGTGGGTAAGTGTAAATTAAGTAGGCCTTACCCCGGCGGGCCTCCGGCGCTGATCGCGCAGGCCCTGCACCGCTCCAAGTCGTCCTCTCCCTTCGGCAGCGTCCGGGTGTAAGGGGCTCAGTCCGGGCGTCTCTCGGGTTTAAAGGCCAATCAGGGCTGTCCCCTGATTGGCTGTGCGTCGGCAGCGTGTCCCTCGGAGGCGGAGGAAGGTCGGCCGATGACGTCAGCGCTTCCCAGAGGAAGGCAGGGGCTGCCTCGTGGTCGGGGTCGGAGGCGGTCGTGGGTAAGTGTAAATTAAGTAGGCCTTACCCCGGCGGGCCTCCGGCGCCGATCGCGCAGGCCCTGCACCGCTCCAAGTCATCCTCTCCCTTCGGCAGTGTCCGGGTGGTTCTCTTAGACCTTGCATCGATTACTGTGGCCTCAATGTCATCACGAGCAGAGACAGATACCCTCTGCTGCTTATCCCGGAACTCCTGGACCGATTATAAGGAGCCAAGGTGTTCACAAAACTCAATCTCCATGGGGCCTACAACCTCGTGAGAATTCGTCCTGGGGACGAATGGAAGACCGCGTTCAATACGCGTAACGGACACTACGAGTACCTCGTCATGCCGTTCGGGCTATGCAATGCCCCGGCAGTCTTCCAAAACTTGATGAATGAGGTACTACGAGATATGCTCCATTCATCTGTCATTGTCTATTCGGATGACGTTCTAATTTACTCTAAGAACATTGCTACACATCGTCAGCAAGTAAAGCAGGTGCTACAGCGACTGAGAGTCAACCGCCTGTTCGCTAAATTGGAAAAATGCCTGTTTGAACAAGAGTCATTACCCTTCTTGGGTTATATTGTGTCTTCCACCGGGTTCCACATGGACCCAGACAAAGTGTCTGCCATTAGAGATTGGCCACAACCTGTAGGGGTCAAGGCCCTCCCGCGATTCCTTGGCTTCGCTAATTTCTACAGGCAATTTCTACCTCATATTCTCAGAAAGTAGTGCCCCTTACAGCCCTTACAAGGAAAGGAGCTAATGCCAAGGAATGGTCTATAACTATATGTCAAGCTTTTAAAGACTTAAAACAGGCCTTTCTACAGGACACTTGTTTACATCACCCAGCAGCTCATCCACATCTACGTGCCCTCAAGTTCAGCATAGAGGATAACAAGTAGCTCA
>NC_042618.1:259025359-259027374 GCF_901001135.1 Rhinatrema bivittatum
TTGCTAAGGTCCTGTAGAATTACAATATGCTCTTCAGCAACAAGGCTATGAAGACCTCCAGGGCTACCAAGGACCAGATATGGCAGACCATCGCTGTTACAGGTTCAGACCGTACGCACTGCTGTGCTAGAGCCTCTGCTGCTGATCGGAGGAAGTGCTGTGCAGGCACTGCACCAATAGATAAATTGGGAGGGTGCATGACCCAAAGGTTTACCTTGGATGCCAAATACTCTTGCACTGGCCCTGCTTTCTCCATCTGTAGCACAGAATAATTTGTGTCTTTGTACTTTAGGAACCAATGTAATATTGCAGTACTGTCTTTTCATAGGCTCTGCAGCAAGTGAAGAGGCTGGGCTACCTTGGGGATCAGGTAAGAGTGCTTCCCTTTCACTATCAGCCCCCTTAAGGACTGCACTGTATGTGAGTACCAGCACCTTTTATCCTAGAAAAAAAGCACTGACTAGGCATAATGAATGTCATATCCAGTCCATCAGTGACAAAATAGATCATGCATAGACACTGGAGCCTGATCAAAGCCTTCATCCGCAGAAAGTCATGACCACCAGATCACGTCAAATAATGAAACTTGTAATTAGTCTGGATGTACAGTGCAGAGATGGACAACTGGGGCAGAATAATATGTCTACTCTAGGTGATTATAAGGCAGTCTACTCATTGCCCCTAGGGCTGTCCAGAAATGCTCATTTATTTTCTAATATGTAAAAGTGTTCGCAGTCGAAAAGTGGGAGGATGTGATATGAAGCATAATATTCAGTAGTTCAGTATGTACAATATTTAGTCAGATGCTGTGTTAGTAAAATTGTCAACAAATGTTATTGGGCACCTTGGAAAATAAAGAAGTTCGCTGTTCCTGTTGAAACTGTGTGGCCAAGTCTCTTTGTGACTGGGCCTAGCTATACATAAATAATCAATATATAACCTTCTAAAACATGATAGGTGGTGGATTAATTGAACAACTTGCCAGTGGTTGTGGTGAAGGTAAAAACAATAACAGAATTCAAGAAAGTATGTGTTAAATACAGAAGATTTTTGTTGCAAGGAAGTAAAGCTAAAATCGGAGATCAAGTAGGGTCTACAGTATTGCAATAGAAAGAAAACTGGGAAGACTAGATAAGCCTTACAGTCCTTATCTAAGGAAACTGCTGCTATCTATGAAGACTCTGCTGAAGGAAATGGTAGTGAACAATCTGCAATCTGGTAGGTTGCAGGATCCAAGGCAGCATGATTTTACCAAAGAAAGGTCCTGTCAAACAAATCTGATTGATTTTTTGATTGGGTGACTAGAGAATTAGATCAAGGTCAAGCACTTGACGTGATTTACCTGGAATTATTTATTTTATTTGTTTACACTTATTTTCCACTATACATACAAAGCAAAGGTTTTGATATGTTCCTGCAAAGGAGGCTCATTAACAAAATTAGAAGCCTGAGAGAGGGTCCCAAGGTGGTGGAATGACCGACTACAGCAAGTAGTGATAAATGGAATCTACTCTGAGGAGAGAAGAGTCATAAGTGGAGTGCCTCAAGGATTGGTTTTGGCACTGGTTCTGTTCAATATTTTTTTGAGGGATATTCTGGAAGAATTAGAAGAAAAGGTGTGCATTTTTGCAAATGATACTATGATCTGCAACAAAGTAGACACACCTAAAGGAGTAAAGAGAATGAAAAGCAATCTAAGAAAACTCAAGGAGTGGTTGAAGATTTGGTAGGTGGGATTCAATGCCAAGAAGTGCAGAGTTATGCTTTTGGGGTGCAGAAATCCAAAGGAGCTGAATGTGATAAGGGGGCATAAGACTGATGTGCATGCCCTGAGAAAGAGACCTCTGGGTGGTAGTGTCTGGCAAAATGAAGGCAAAATGAAGGCAATGAAGTGATGTGACAAGGCCAGAGGGTTGCTGGGCTGCATAGAAAGAGACATAACCATCAGAAAAAAGGAGATGGTAATGACTTTGTACAGGTTTTGGGAGGGCCTCACCAGTAGTACTTTGTTCATT